>NW_015240161.1:0-621 GCF_001447785.1 Gekko japonicus | reverse complement strand
TCCTGAGCCCCCTTCTCTGCTGAAATCTGAGGTGGAAGCCCTTCTTGAAAAGGGGGCAATTAGGGCGGTTCCACTGGCACATTGTATGCAAGGTTTCGTTTCTAGGTACTTCCTTATCAGGAAGAAAGGAGGGGGCTACAGCCCATTTTAGATTTATGGATCCCGCAATAAGTCATTAAGAGTGGCCAGAATAGTGTCTTTGCACAACATCTTTCCCCTTCTTGACCTGGACATGTGGTTCGCAGTCCTGGACTTTAAGGATGCCTATTTTCACATAGCAATTCATGAGCACTGCAGGAAGTTTCTCAGGTTTCAGTATGGAAACGCATGCTTTGAGTACCGTGTCTTGCCTTTTGGTCTGGCCACAGATCCCAGGGTCTTTACGAAATGTGTGTCAGTAGTCGTCTCCCACTTCAGAGTGAGAGGACGTGTAGTTTACCCTTACCTCGATGACTGGCTATTTGGGTTTTCTTCCAGATAGGATCTACATTTCTCCATGGACATGGCTGTTGAAACCCTGGTCTCCTTGGACCTTTCAGTTAATTCAGAAAAGTCCCACCTGTCTCCCTCGCAACACGTGGACTTCATTGGGGCCATGTTAGATTCTGTTTAGGGAAAAAA
>NW_015240160.1:0-621 GCF_001447785.1 Gekko japonicus | reverse complement strand
AGTGTAATAGCTGGAGCATGAACCAAGAATCAAGGAATCTCACCTCAGCCACACATTTAGGGGTGACCTTAAACAAACTACTGTCTTGCAACCTCAGCTCACTATGGAGATCTGAGCTATTTAACATGGTAGCTAAAGAGATTTAAGATTACTTTGTAATAGAACCCAGCACTCCAACTCAAAACACCAGATGAGGCAGTTTGTGGAGATTCTGTTGACCCTCCACACACCCAAGAACCTCTTGACATTTTCATCATGGGAAGCAATGAACCTGGAGCTTCAATTCATACAGAAAAAGTCCACAATGCAGCTCCTTTCCACAGCCAGCATTATCCTAATTTCCAGCAAGGGCAATGGCGGAATGGGAAGGAACCATTTCCACACTCCAGGGTGTGGGGATGTTATATGTATATAAACCACCACAGCATCTTCCTACACCACAGAACTAATAACAGAATAGGCCTCAGGAATGGAATGGGGAGCCAGTAACAACCAGGCATGTTATGTCTATACTTCAGAATCCCATCTGTATTTACAAGTAACACCAGGGCTTTTTCTTTTCTTTTTTTGCACTGGAAACATTAAATGATAGAGTAAGAGAAAATGATCAAATACAAGGTC
>NW_015240159.1:0-621 GCF_001447785.1 Gekko japonicus | reverse complement strand
TTTTAACCAGCAACATCTCACTCATATCCTTAACATATACTGGAAATTGTCTTAAGACACCATGGGAAAGGATAAGACCAATATCTCCCACCTGTCGCTGGTCTTGTGTATTTCTACATATCCAGTTATTATGGGGTCCAAAAACATGCCATTTTGGGTTTTTTTATTGTAACCCAGTTCTTTGTTGGTGGTTGTGAAATGGAACACCATTCAAAGGTACTAAAGAAAACAAAAAGCATGCTCACACCCACACAGAGTCTTCTCCATTTTGCAAGTAGTGGTAACTGTTATTTTGGGATGCAGTCAGCATTTACAGATACAAAGTGTATTTTTTTAAAACTCCACTCCTCCTGAAAGATGACTTGGCTTATTGGCTAATCCTTTTTCTCGTCACTGAGGCACTTACAAGAAATTGTGGGAGCACATAAGTGTTGAACTTGTCAGGGGGGAAGAAATTTGATAAATGTCATTGGAATGAAAGACAATATAAATTAAAGAGAATTCTCCTCTGGTTCGCTCTCTTCTTTCAGTAAATGTACCTCAATAGTCACATTGCCTGCGGCAAAATCTGACAAGCTAAGCAGAGCAAAGGGATAGATGGTACTTGGAAAGGAGACAACC
>NW_015240158.1:0-621 GCF_001447785.1 Gekko japonicus | reverse complement strand
TTTCAAGTTTTCAAGGTATAAAAGCAGTAGGTATATCTATGACTGAGATTCTTTAGATAACCACTTAAAGGAGCTATGTTATATGCAAGGTCAGTGCTGTCGAGTCAGACTGGTAGCATCCATGCAGGGTCTTAGTCAAGACTTTAAGGCTGCCTCTTCTAGAGCCTTCACGGAGATGCCAGTGTGGTTAGTAGTACTGAGAAAAATACTAGGCATGCTGGAAGGGAGGAACCAGGCCTTCTTCATTCATGAACAGCATAACAGAAGAACTAACATGGCGGGTTTCATTGATGTAGCCTCTTGCTATGACTCCTTTATTGCTCAAAGTGATGAATCAAGAAAGAGGCAGTCTAGTTCTGCAGTAGAGAAGAAACACAGTGCTTCCAAATATGGGAAGGGAATAGTACATCACAGGCCGGCACCATGTGGTCAAAAGGGAGCCACAGGAAGCAATTACTTACCCCCTGCTTCTCCATGATGTGGTTTGAACCGTTCCAAAGGGATTACTGTTTTATGCCACTGCAACTGTTGTGTTCAGCATTTTATACAACAACAAAGGTGCTGCACACAGTAAAAACTGATTTAAAAAAACCCCTAGCAAAACAACTGTGTGCTATATTT
>NW_015240157.1:0-621 GCF_001447785.1 Gekko japonicus | reverse complement strand
TTTTTTTTAAAGGAAATTTGTCCTAGAATGTAAGACCTCTTTTTTTATTGTTTGCTTCCACCTCCACTCTTGTAGTCTCATCTCAAGGAAATTCAAAGTGCATTTGTCTCTGTTCTGTCTGATAGTGACGGTAAGTAGAACTGCATTTACTGATTTTGCCTTTTGACTGAAACATGCCATTCCTTATCAGAAATGCAAGTAAACTTCAGGTATTGAAGATGGGAAGAAAAAGTGACATTTAATGCAGTTAGTTATTTTACTATTTTAATTTCGGTTTGAACTTATTTTGGAGACGGTGAAGTTCGATACTGTGTTAAGTGATACAGAATTAGATGTTAACTGGTGCATGTTGTTCCTGGAATTCGGATTTAGAATTCAGGTTACAGGTTTTATCCAAAGTTGATCCAAGTAAATAATTGCTTAAAAGTTTATTCCCAAATTCAGCCAACAAGTTAATTCCCACATAAAATGAAACATGTATGACATTTAGCAGTACAATAAAATATCCACTGTAACATTAATGGATCCCGCTGAGCATTAGTCATCCTGAGCAAAATGTGTTTTTGAAAAATGAGCTATTCAAATACTAATATTCTGTGTTTTAATTCGTCATGAGGGGGG
>NW_015240156.1:0-621 GCF_001447785.1 Gekko japonicus | reverse complement strand
CCACCACCATGACAGAGTAATCATTCCTAACTGGGTGGTCATGGCCACACAGCAGATTCCAGGTGTGAATGATTGGTATAGTGCACTATTGCACACTATCCAATGATGTGCAATAGCCGGTGATGTCTGGATCCAGCCCAGTTTACACTTTCAAAATATTCTAAGTCAAAACAAAGAGCAGGAATCTCTCCAGCCATTGGTGGTCTCTTTAGGCGCTGACTTCTCCTGACTTTTTGATGGAAACCATGTTTCCTGCACATTGGTCTTTCCTCCCACAGGTAAACGGTGCAGTGGCCAGCCTCCCAACCATCCTGCAAGACGGAAAAATCAAAATCTTTGAGAACAGCGGGCAGCCCATCATCGAAACAGACTTTGGCCTCAGAGTGATGCTCGACAGCGACTTCACTATAGTGCTGACTCTCCGGAGTAGCTACTATGGAGCTACTTGTGGACTGTGCGGGAATTTCAATGAAAACAGAGATGACGACATGACTTATCCCAATGGCACCGAAGCCTCTTCCATTATGGATTGGGCCAAGAGCTGGAAAGTCCCAGGTCAGGGCCCTGCCTGCTTAGAGGCCTGCCGAGGACCTTGCTCGGCCTGTGATGAGGGCCAGGAGG
>NW_015240155.1:0-621 GCF_001447785.1 Gekko japonicus | reverse complement strand
CAGCTTAGAGGGAACACTGGTCCCGAGTCTCCTACTAACGAGGTAATTAGTTAGAAGCCACCGTGGGGCTCTCTGAGTCTCCGAAGCCTCCCCTTCGTGCTGGAAAAGGTGTCCAAGAAGGAGCTCTGCGGTGACTCCCTGGGAAGGACCTTCCACAGCGCGGGAGCAACCGCCAAGGAAGCCGTGACCAAGAACCCGGCGCAGGCTCTGGCACGTATACCAAGAGATCCAGCAACGCACAGTTACGCTGGTCTATCGGAAATGCATCCCAGGGCTCCGCTATAAGTGCAAGCGTTTTAGAAGAAAGAAGTCTTCTCTGAAGCTTGTAACTGTAAAGCGGGCATCTAGAAAAGCAGTATCAGTTACATAAAATAACAAAGCACAGCTATTCCGCTCTCTGAAATGACCTTTTGAAAAATATTAACAAGCTTTGGGCTCCCTGGTTTATTAAGTCTTGTAAACTGGGAGATTAAAATAGTTTGAACAGACAGATGGGTGCCGGGCAAGACTGGTCAAGCGGAAATCACAAAATACAAGTGCAGGCATACTCTCTGAGCCAGCAAGATCGGACCATTCCTGCCGTACTCTAAGTCAGGGGTGTCAAACACGCGGCCCGGGGGC
>NW_015240154.1:0-621 GCF_001447785.1 Gekko japonicus | reverse complement strand
GAAAGTGGGCAAGGTCCTTGACCAGTGGGGCTTGTGTTTGGTACGTGGTTTCCACCTTGGAACAGCCATCCCCAGAGCAACAGGTGAGCTGCGACCCTCTCTTAGGTCCAAGCCTCGTGTAGCTCTTTTGGTTGATGGGAATTGCACATGTGGCTGACTGCAAGCTGCAGAGTGAGTACCACTGATGTAGATGTTGAAAAGTATGGGAGGTCTAACAGCAGTTTGTGGTGCCCCTTAGGCCACTGGCACCCCTTTCTGAAACCTGCCTTCCTGGAAGGACTGAAACCAGCCTAGCACAGCACTAGTCGTGCCTATCTCTGCCTGGCATTTCAGCAGGTACTGATAGTATCAGAAGCTCACGAGAGGGCTCGGTGAACCAGCAGAGACACACTACCCCTGGGAGGACCTGTGTGGATCATCCATCAGGATGACCAAAGCAGTTTCTTTGTGTCATTACCTGGGTGAAAGCCAGGCTGAAAGCGATCAACAGAATAGGTTTCCTCCAGAAGCGACTGGAGCTACATGGCTGCCAAGACCTTGCTTAAAAAGGGCAGATGTGATACTGGCTTATAGCTATTCAAGTCTGCTGCACGCAGCATTAACTTTCTTCCTCCTCTAAAA
>NW_015240153.1:0-621 GCF_001447785.1 Gekko japonicus | reverse complement strand
TTGAATCTAGGCATCATCAGTAGGGCAAATCTGACACTCTATCTACCACATCACACTTGCTGTCCTTCCTTGAGAATACAATGTCTTGCATATATGTGTGCAGTACCGCACACTCAATATTTGTCTATGGATCACAGCCAAGAATCAATGTGCTGAATCCAAAGAAAGTTAAGCAAGTTTGAATCTTATTCACATCAATAGAATTATACACCTAGTTAAATGCTAAAGACATACTTTAAAGGATAGTTTTAATTAAGTAGTCAGCAATAACAACACATATCCTGTACCTTCTCCCAGCTATGTTTAAAGGTTTTATGCATGAAACTGTAATCATACATTTTGCCAACTCTCTACTCTGAAAGATTATCTTCACTGAAGTCATAAGTGTTTATATTTCTCCCATGTAATGGGATTATATTTGAACCTCGAAAGAAGTCACACATAGGGAAAACCATGGAGTTCACGCTAGACAACCAAGAGACAGTAAGCTCCAGAGCCTTGACACATCTTAGCATAGGCTGACAAATATAACACAGCAAGAGATTTAAAGCTGTTTTTCCCCACAGGAACTTTTTATGTAAAACATATATTTCTGCTTATGTGTCTTTGTAGTACAGGAGG
>NW_015240152.1:0-621 GCF_001447785.1 Gekko japonicus | reverse complement strand
ATATTCAGGTTTTGTAAAAAAGCAGATGGATCAAAAGTTTAATCCTGACCACTCAACACTCATGCAATACTTCCAAAACAGAATTCAACTAATGCTTTTGTGAGTCTCCTGGCAATGAGACTTTAGAGTTAATGGGGAATCCACTGGGAACACAGCTTTATATGCCTTTGCTGACCAATCCTGGAGGTTTGATAGAACAATCAAGACAGTGTTTCTGGTAGTTTGTTGTGTGTAGAGCTTCACCACACAGGTGATGGGGCTTGGAAACTTGACTTTTCTTCATCTAAAATGTTATAAAACTCTTCCCACTGTAATAGTTTTCATTCTCCCCAATGACAAGTGTGTTTCATCCAGTTTCCCCATAGGGAGTTTGCCGAAAAGTCAAAACCCACAATAATCATGCCCTTGTTTGTTTTCATGATGGACACCTAAGAGGCTAATAATACAGAGACAAAACCTTGATATGGAAGATTCAAACAATGTCCCATTTTTCTATGGCTGAGCCATGAAGGCCAGCGTAATAGAGATATTATTTTCCAGTATGCCTGATATGTAAAAAATACGTTGCAAAAATAATGCTTTCCTCTTCTCCCATGTAGAGTTTGTCAATAGTGCCAAACA
>NW_015240151.1:0-621 GCF_001447785.1 Gekko japonicus | reverse complement strand
TACCTGTCATTGGGGCTAATGCTTGAGTCTAGTTTTCAGTTATTCCTATAGAGATGTGGCATCACGTCCAATGGTGTCCCCTCAGGTCCCCACCCCTTTGGACTCCCACTAGCAACTCTACATAGCAAACATTTGGAGAGAGATTGACCATGAGCACTGTGCTTTTCAACATATATGAGAAAGCATGCAAAGCAGATATATCCAATGTTGTGTCTGACACATCCAAACAGTTCACTGATCAATCGGCTCCCAGATGCAGCTCATAAGAAGTATTTGGGCTGAACCAGAAGGTGCATCTCTATCCCAAAGGCTGGTGCCTAGAAGGCTGCAGTGAGGTTGGGGGAACCAGGCAAAATTGCTCTCCCATCCTTTTCAGTCAGTAAAAAATTTCACAGGCACAAAAAACTGGTTACCCCTCCTCAGTGCAGACCCTAGGTGACTGTCTAAGTGAGTCCCACAAACCCCAGCATCAGCATTTGCATTCTGCAGACCTGGAAAACAGGGGAGAACATTATCTGCAGGTGTGTTTAAATGTCTTTAAAGCCTATACTGTCAGGACAGAATAAACCCAGCTACAACTTACACTTCGGCTTTGATGGACATACTGTTATCTTCCTGACC
>NW_015240150.1:0-621 GCF_001447785.1 Gekko japonicus | reverse complement strand
TTCTTAAACCTTTCACCTAATGTGGAAGAATCTCCACAATTTGCTTCTAAACTTTTTACAAACAAAATCTGCTCCGACACGCAGAGACGGGTAGCCGTCTGAGGCATTTCGAGTTGTCTCAAAACTCGTCGTAGGCTTCTGTTGAAATTCGTCAGCCGTTTTGGTGGAAGGAGGACCAAACGTGCTTCATATTTCACTTGGAGCTGGATTTCTGCAGTAGCTTAACTGTACATCTACCATCTCTAAGTAATCCTTCAAGGCGATGTACTGAGAATGATGAGAAAGTTTTAATGAGACGTCAGTGAGCCTTGCAGTAGAATCACGGACTCATAAAAATCATAGAGTTGGGAGGGGCAATTCAGACCATCTAAGCCAACCCCCTGCTCAATGCAGGAATGGCCGAAGGCATCCCTGACAAGTGTTCATCCAGCCGCTGCTTGAAGACTGCCAGTGAGAGGGAGCTCACCACCTCCAGAGGCAGCCAATGCCACTGCTGAACTATTCATACTGTAAAAGTGTATTCGCAGGGTCTCAGTTAATTACTATCAACAATAGACAATTAAGGACACATCTGCCCATCATTCTCCAAGTGTGACATATTTGGTGTAGTGGTTAGGAGAG
>NW_015240149.1:0-621 GCF_001447785.1 Gekko japonicus | reverse complement strand
AAGATGAAAGCTAACATAGCACAACAAAGGCTAGGATAGAATTTATTCTCCTCATGTATTTCCAGAGAGCTTTAAGATTGGGGAACATTGACAATATGACCCCCACCTCCCCCACAGTCTGAATAGGTATGGCTCATTCTGCTACACGCAGTCTGCTGCAGGTCTGAGGCCTGGTTTCAACAAGACAAAATAACTTGTCCATAGGGTAGGGGGAGCTGCCTTTTGCTCGCTCCCCCGTGCACTGTAGAGTTCCACTTTGCCCCCTCCCCCATACTGTTCATGAGGATCCCTTGTCCCTCAGGTGCTGTGTTTCGGGAAGGTCAGTAGGCTGCAGGAGGAGAGGGAATTGGCAAAATTCACCCACTTAAGGAACTGAGGTTACTTGGCATCAGTCGGAAAACCACCTTTGGATCCAGCTCATGATTTCCATCCCTGTCAATATGTTTGTTTGTTAGACCAGAAGCCCTAATGGCAGTGCATAAATAAATAGATTAAAATGCTAGCACAAAATCAAAAATCAAAATAAAATATCCAGACAGACTGTGTCATGGCGTTCATGTCAGCAAGTTAGGGGGCTGATTAAATGGTCTCCTTAGCTTCTGTGTGGTTACAGCAAAAAAA
>NW_015240148.1:0-621 GCF_001447785.1 Gekko japonicus | reverse complement strand
ATTCAGCCATCCACAGATCTGGCCATATTGAAAAGTAGGTGTATTGGCTACTATTTTTAGCTCCTATACCTACTTCTGGTGATGGACCCAATCCTGACCTGCAGTTTACAGTATGCAGTCCTAGTTAAATACTCTCAGGAGCTGTTTGCTGGGGAGCAGGAAGGCTTCGTCTGGTATGAAGAACCAACTTAATCACTGGGGTTATGCATGCCTTGTAGTGGAGGAAAAGGGCTATTCAGCACCTTACTCCTTCTTTGCTAGACTCCTGAGGCATGCTTGGTGACCCTTCCTTAGCGCCTCAATAACTGTGCATGCCCAATGGAACTCTCTTTCCTCACACAAGATCTATCAGCTTGAGGAGGCAGCGCTATTTCCCCCATTCCCACAGGAAATTTTGCAGCAGAAATTTCCACTGCACAATTACTGGATTGTCACAGAAGGCATTCCATCTTGACTGCCTGCTGCTCCCCACCATCTGTTATTTGAGTTCCAGCCCCAGGGTTGCATCCAATCTAAACTGGCAATCTTTACCCATCCCCCCCTTCCCACTGCAGACCCTGTGCATGTCATTCTTCGGGGTTCCCTGCCTCCCAGGAGCAGCATTCTGTAGAGATCAGTGGG
>NW_015240147.1:0-621 GCF_001447785.1 Gekko japonicus | reverse complement strand
CTTCCTTCCTTCCTTCCTTCCCAATTGGCTTTTTAGTTAATCACATATACTTCTCAAGTCTGCAGCTTGAAGCTTCTGTTGGCAGGGCTTTAATGCTTTCACGGACACACTCTATCGTATAGCCCTTGTATAGTGGGGAAACTGAGGCATAGAGTGATGGAACAATAGGCCAGTGGTTATTTTTTAAAGTCTTTCTCTTTTTTTTTAGCTTGATGTGATTTGATTTATACTCCCCGCCCTCCCCGCAGAAGTACATAACAACCTTCATAAAACATGCCACAGCTATAATCAAAATCCATGTTTCCCTAATACAGTGATCAAAGAGACCAAAAAAATAAAATAAATAAAAGGCCAGCTTGACATTTGCTACCAAAGAAGAAAGAAAGGCCACAGATCTTGATGATTTAGCCAAATGTTTGCTGGGACAGAACTGCTTTGTGTTACTTGTGTGCATATCTGAGAACCTAATTCAAAGGTTTTCCCTACTGAAAAGGGTTATGGGAACCAAATGTACCTTGCAAGCAGATGGCGGCTTCAACAAAAGATGCTAGGGCACGGAAGTTGTTATGGGGAAGGGTGGCCCTTTGGGTATGCGGTACTGGGTCTTGAATAAGAAGAAGA
>NW_015240146.1:0-621 GCF_001447785.1 Gekko japonicus | reverse complement strand
GACACATGTCTCAAAATTGCCTAAATTAAAATGGATGGCATTCTGAAGGACTTCGGGGGTTTTAATACGTAACGGCATGTTCTGTGCTCTGAGAGCACTTTTTTTTCCCAGTTCTGTCTTATAGATTGCTACCTTTTTTATGTTGCTATATTTTCTTCAGCCTTAGAAATTTGCCTGTAGTTCAGTCTGTAGTCTTCTTTTACAAAGTACTGAATGTTTAGCTGTAGCCTTTTCTCAGTGCAACCGTCTCCAAATTACCTGCTTCTCAACCTCCCCCAGGCTCTTTTATCACTGCCAGACTTCAACAATTTCTTAAAATTTCTTCCTTCAGAAGCATTTAGGCTAGGGGTGGTTAGTTTGTTAACAAGTGATTTTTTCCCCTACATAGTTAGGAAGCCCCTTGAGAATAAAGAAACCCTAATTTCACTATCCTGCTATTTGGACTGATGTTCTGTCCAACAGAAAAGTTAATAACTTTGGTGTCCTGAAAGAACCCTGGTGAGAAGAAATCATTAGGAAATTTGCTCCTGACCTAAACGAACTACGCCTCTGGAATACTTCCTGCATGCTGTTTTGGTTAGAGTCTTGGGCAGCGGTCACGCACACTAAATAATCCACTTT
>NW_015240145.1:0-621 GCF_001447785.1 Gekko japonicus | reverse complement strand
CTCTAGGTCCTACTCTACAGCCTGAAGAGGTCCCATGAGTATGCCCTTTGAACCTTCGTTGCTGGAGACCGTGCTCGCTTCTCTTTATCTTTGTGTCATTTTCATTGATTGTGACTTTATTTTTGTATTCAGGCACTCACCCGTTAACTCTCATCTGTTTTTCTTGGCTTCCCCAGATGGACCTTCCTTCCCTTTGGTTTCACTTCCTTCCCTCCTTAACATTTCTTACTTATTGCACTTAGATTGTTGATGTGAAGGCAAAGCATGATCCATCACACATTTTGCACACCACTTACTAATCGCAGGCACTTTCAGAATTTTGCCCTTATATACTTGTGTGAAGAGTACATAAATGGCAGCTGAAAAATAATGCGACTATTCCAAGTCCCTTTTGAACATTTAACCTGAGCAACAGCAGCCCAGGAATATCTGCTCCTGGGGCTACCGCTTGCACCACTTCCCCAGGCATGATAAAGGCCAGCCAGTCTTTGAAGAGGACTAAGCGATGCACCAGGATGTTTCATAGGAATCCATTCTACAATAGTCAGGTAAGCAGATCTAAGCTCCTGTATCTGCTTTATTGTCCCCAGTACACAAAGTAGCAGACAAAACAGGGATCCC
>NW_015240144.1:0-621 GCF_001447785.1 Gekko japonicus | reverse complement strand
AATCCATGTGGGGTGGTTATCTTGATGAGAGTACTGTAATAATCTATCAGTGCAACAGGCCTACAGGAAATGACCTTCTGAAGGCACCATATCTTGGTATCTACCCGGGGGGTGGGGTTGGAGAAAAATTAATAACTGGATTGGGGGCTGCATATTATCACTGCAACACCAAAATCCCGCACAAACAGCCCCGGTGGCAGTGGTTATCATATAGGCGGCCCTCAGAGGTGAAATGATGTGATCTCTTTAGAAAGCCAAAACCCAAGAGAAGCAGTTTTGACCAAGAAGATACTCACCAGACGTGGTTGCTAGATTGGGTGATGGTCCGTTGCCTCTTCCTCGGTGGATGGACTCTTTGGTTGCATGGACTCGGTTCCCGAATGCACTTGCCGAACAGCATTGTGGGAATGAAACTAGTCACATGCAGTTTCTCGCCTCTCCAAAGCACAACTTGATTACAGGTTGCTAACAGCATCCCCCACCCATCCAACGGAAACTTTACTTTCTAGCGCGAGCACTTGACATTTTTCCCAAATCACATTGCAAATGTTCTGCACATATGGATTCTAGCGTTATTCTCTCGCCACCGTCTGCTGTCCTCCCACATGCACTCAACGGGGG
>NW_015240143.1:0-621 GCF_001447785.1 Gekko japonicus | reverse complement strand
CATGCTTAGCAACCAAGGGGCAAAGGTTGCTCTGCTTAACAAGTCTTGAAGCAAAGGGTCAAAGATGAATGTTGGCATACAGAACTATGCACCAAACAGCATTGGCCTATCCACTCAGCTGCAACACCTCTTTGCAGGCACGTTTCTATATACATTCCCATCCATCACTTGGCAGATGTTTTGCTAGTTGCAAAGAATGCCATGAGACATGTGCTAATAACCCTAAACCACTCTCAATGAATAGCCATAACTTGTTCAGAATCTCTCACTTTAGAAGTAAATCCCAGGACACAGGTGTACATAGGAGCAACATCCAAAATGCACCTGGTTTCCCTCTTTTTTGACACACGCAAACTGAAAGGCGTGTAATATTTTGTGTGCACATGTTTGGAATGTCCCACCTCACCTAAAAGCATAACCACAATCCTGACCTTTCCAAGGTACATGGAAAGCATTTGATTGCACTCTGCACGAATGGGCTGTCATATACCCCACTGCGTGTGATCTGACCTGCACACTTTCTTTGATCTAGTGTGATACCAGGTCCTGCATGGGGCACTGGCACAACTGGCAATAAATGGCAAGGTATAGGTTAAATACTGGGAGGCAGGGCTATTTTTG
>NW_015240142.1:0-621 GCF_001447785.1 Gekko japonicus | reverse complement strand
GAGGATTTTTTTTAGTGAATTAAGCTTCAATGGGGCAACTTGGAACCTCGTTTCTCTGAGGCCTGGTCTGTACAGGTAACTGACTGAGATGGAGGAATTTCTGAGGTGATGTAAAGACTCTCCATTTCTGCCTGTTTTGGACTCCAAACTGCTGTATTTATATTCCCTCTTCCCTCAGCTGAGAAGAGGGATATTACCTCCAAGCTGATGAGTCCTTGAACAAGAGAACTCTCTGGAGACCATCTTCTCACAATTAGTCCCTGTTGCGAAACATCTCTAGTTATTAAGGGATATTAGCATTTCTATTAGGTGTGTCACTCTGTTGTGACTGGGTCTGTCACAGTGATCCGATGGCAGATTCACAAGAATAAATGCAAGTGACATTTATTACAGATGCAACGTTTAACCAACTAAGCAGTTACATTCCTCAGTCAAAAACATTTTCATTTATTAAAATGGTGTCTTCAGCCAAGGCAGCTTCAGATCATCAAATTACAGGTGGCGAGCAATGTCATGAAAGAGGCGTTCTCTCGCATGTGACAAAGAAGGGATCCCTCTTCCAAGATGATGTCTGCTGTGAAACAGGTCTGAAGTACAAAAGCAGCTCTCTCCAGCTGCAGA
>NW_015240141.1:0-621 GCF_001447785.1 Gekko japonicus | reverse complement strand
GTTGTTTCAAATCAGAACCGTTGGGCTTGCCAACACAGATTATTTTTACAAACTTTCTGCAGCTACGCTACTATCGATACTGAGCAAAACCCCCAACAATTTAACTCCTCAGCAACAGCTTGCAATTTCCAAACATTTACTGTCCTGTTACAAAGCCATTGGTTATCAATAGTCCTGCATGAACTTGTACTGCAGTGAGATCAGTGCCATGTATCCATGTATAACTGTCAGAAGGACGGGGGTCGTCTAAATCATTACGCTGTCTCAGGACAAAACAAAACAAAAGATCTACTAGTTACATTTGGATCTCAGTGGTCCTTGACAATTAGATTTGAGGACCGTATTTTAGACAGAAAAGTTAATTAGACATTCTATTTGATATTACATATTCTAGTATTCTCTGTATAACAATTTCATATATGTAAGAATAGCTCCTCATGGCAGTCATGTCTGCTTTAGTATCCTGATGTGACTGGATTAAGCTTTAAAGAGGCTGGGAGAAGCAGATTGTTCTTGTGTCAGAAGCTCCTTGTGAGCGCCATAAAGCTGATACTGGGAGTTGGGGGATCCATGTGGACCACCCGTGGCTGCGGTGTTGAAGGGAAACTGGGTGAAATCACT
>NW_015240140.1:0-621 GCF_001447785.1 Gekko japonicus | reverse complement strand
TATACTTCTGACTACTAATTGTCAAGGGCAACAAGGAGGGGGAAGTGCTGTTACCTTCCTGCCCTGTTTCTGGGCTTCTTAGAGCAATTTGGCTGGCCATGGTAGAAACAGGATGCTGGACTACATATGCCTGATATCTAGCAAGGTTCTCCTTACGTTCTTATGGGTGAAAGGGCCATGCAGAAGACCTGCATTTTGATAATGAGGGAACGTTGTTCTGGTGGGATCCAAGTTCTCTAACTTCCCTTGCCTGTTACGGGAAAGTTTGGTTGAAGAAGAATTCTGCGACTTTAACTGGGCAAAATCCAGCAGGTGTAGTTTTCCCACTGATGATTGTAGCAACGTGGAAAGTTCATTATAGTGGTGGAAGCAGCACGGGAGTCTTCCTGTCAGGTGTCAACACTAAGACAGCCGTATTAAGGGCTGCTTTTCAACGACTTCAGCAGCACTGAACTGGATACGAGGGTGTGCAGCCATTCCTCCAGGAACCTCAAATGCCTACAGTGATAGCAACATCTAGTGGGGAACACTTTAGGCAATTGCCCACCAGGTGGCACCATTACACAAGCTCAAAAAAATGAAGGAAACTCCTGACCTGTTCTTCATCGACCAGAACCCCCC
>NW_015240139.1:0-621 GCF_001447785.1 Gekko japonicus | reverse complement strand
GTTATAAAAAAACTAACAAAAAGAACAAGGCAGCATAACATTACCCAGCACACCAAGCAGGTTATATGGAAACCCACCATACACTTAATGGTTTGGGGCTTGGGACTCCAAAACACACACACAGAGAAAAAAAAAACCCAGGGAAGGTATAAAGCACTTGGAAGGACTCAATATTTGATTATGAGATATGGTATATAAATATTTCAGGTGGTGGCTGTTGATAAGGCTATTACAATATACACTGGGGGAGTGGGTGATTACCAGTAGCATGCCTGAGTTTAGACAACCTGGTGCATCAGAAGAGGGGGCTGCTTCTATAACGCTGTAAAAGAAGTTCACAGCCATTAAAAATGTATCTCCTACTCACGCGTTACACATTTACCACCACAACCAACCAGCAGAACACTAGTTTCCCTGGGATAATGCTTGATATGTGATATCGCTGTTATTCCAACTGTGCTAGGTTAGGCAACTGGACCCCTACCTGTCTTGCCCCGACCTAGCCACAGTAATCCATGCAACGGTCACCTCCAGGTTAAACTACTGTAGTTCGCTCTACATGGGTCTGCCCTTGCGCCTGACCCAGAAGTTCCAACTGGTCCAAAATGCAGCCACGTGGGT
>NW_015240138.1:0-621 GCF_001447785.1 Gekko japonicus | reverse complement strand
AACTTCTTTGTGAGTAATTCCAGTTTAATGGAATAACTCTTCAGTAAAATAGTTTGGAGAAAGAATAAGGACTTGGTAATGTTTATTTTTGAAAGTTTTGCACATTGACTTTAAGTGAAAAACTGGGTGCAGTTCAGAATCTGAGGCTGTAATCTTAGGTACAGTTATGTATAAGTAAGCCCCACTGAATGTAGTGGGGTGTACTTCTGAATAGATATGCATTGAATTGCATGGTAGGTTACCAGATTGCTGGGCTTTTGTGACTTGATCTTATTTTGTGGTGCCACCTGTGTGGGAGCAGCATACATGTGATGGGGGGGGGAGTCTCCAGCATATATCCATGGAATCATATTACGTCCATGTGATAGGGTTATATTAAAGGCTTTCTACTGTACACATGAACTGCTCACGGTTATGTGACTCTCCTAGAGCTGAAAAACTATCTGAAGGGCCCTTGTGAGCTGCCACTTCATACGTGGTATGCAGGTACTGTTGCACCATTTCAGTGGGGTTTTTTTTGAAGAATCAAAAAAGAAAATACAATGAAAGCGTGTGAAAAGTGCGTGCATTATGTATGTATGCACCAGTGAGTAACACTCATACTCCAAAGAGAAATAAATA
>NW_015240137.1:0-621 GCF_001447785.1 Gekko japonicus | reverse complement strand
CCAATAAAAGGCTTTGGATTGATTGATAAACCAGGAGAGCAACGGCCGGGAGGGGTTTGTAAAGTTCTTCCACGTGGAGGACATAGAAGGGAGCATCAGAAATATCCTGATGGCTTTTGCGAGTGTTGCTGGCATAGGAGCAGGCCTGGCCTACATGCTCTGTGAGCGAAGGGAGCGCTCCCTAAGCAGAGCCGCTTTGGACTACCCTGTTCCTGCTGTTTTTAGGAAGCTGAGCTGATGGGAGAATAAACACCTGGATTTCCCGTGGAATATTTGGTGGTGAGGACTGTCAGTTTATAGAAGGTGACCAACCAGGGATGTCTTGCGGACGGGAGTAGATCTGAATGTGGGGAAACGTGGACTCAGCTCCCTAGAAGCCATGCCAGAGGAAGCTCAGAGGACTCAGAGCCCATCTGAACACCACGTTGGTCTTGGACTCACCTCCAGCTCCGTTGGGCTCGGTGTGTAGTAACTTGCAGATCTGTTCGGTGGTGTTCCATTGGCACAGGGCCCCTGATCCTAGGCCAAGACGTGTCTGAACTCCCATCCCTTGAGCCGGTAGAGCTCAGGATAAAAGTGGAAGATGCATTGTGGGATGTGAAAAAGAAGGATCTTCAGGTG
>NW_015240136.1:0-621 GCF_001447785.1 Gekko japonicus | reverse complement strand
AAATGGTGGTTTCACATGGCACTTAACATTCCCAACAAAAAGCCAGCAATGCCCACGCTTACATTTATTCAGAGGTAGATGATATTCAGCAGCAGTTCTATTTCCCCCTATTCTTCCTCCTTGTCCCTGCCTCTGTGTTTTAAAGCTATTTTCCCCCTTCACCTCATTAGTTGCCTCTTGTTCACTCATGTGATTGCAGCATTCCTGAATTGGCCCCCTTGCCTGAAGAAACCTTCGTTTTGAAGCTGAAGCAATTTTTCCTCCCCCCCCCTTAATAATCATTAACGTGTTAACAGAAATAGGATTTTGTTTGTTTGTTTACTTTGAGGCCCAATTCTTATGTTAACTGTTGATGCTGAGAAACTACCATAAGGTGGCTTTTCCCCTTCACTTTATATGTGGTGAATGTGTCAAGTGATGTTTTCTTCTGGGGTGGCTGAATATCTACCACATCCTGAAGATACACTGATGACTAAAGTCCCCTAGGATGTGGTGAATACCAGTTCTTGCTCCTCAGCACCTCATTCAGAAGAAAAGGTAACTTAGTAAAGATGATGGGGAAAAGCCATTTTGTGGCGATTTTGCCACATCAAAAATGAATTTAAAAAGTAGCCAATAGCT
>NW_015240135.1:0-621 GCF_001447785.1 Gekko japonicus | reverse complement strand
AGCCTATGATATTGTTATTTTTCACAGAGCCTTACAGAGTTGTAGCTGCCTTACCTAGTACCATCTAACTACCTATGGAGAACAGGTTTCACCTAGTGGACAGGTGCAAAAGCAGCTGAATGGTGGAAGGAAATTAAATTCTACCACCAAACTACTGTGCAGCTGCAAAGTTGTTCAGAATTCTGTTTGAGTTGGCAGTGATGCAAGAAGATCTGAGACTTGGCTCACAAATGCTTGCAGCTGACCAAAATGATAGATTTGCTGTGAAATGCTCAGCAACCCTGTAAACATGACATAATTGTGGTAGGGTCAACATATGTAGAGTGGGAGTTGGAACAAACATGCTTCCACTGCCCCTGGTCTGGGACCAAATAAGTTGGCCAAGCCTCCCACCTTTCTGTGTTTGACCAACTATTGGCTTAGTGCTGTTTGTGCATGCAAACTCTATATCTGTAGTCAAGTACCACTTTTTAGACATTCCCAATATATCTTGTATACACAGCTGGAGTATGTTGTTGGGAGGCACTTGATACGCGATGACTGTGATTTACTCAGTGAACAGTACTAAACTGTGCAGGGGAAAAAGTGGGAAGTTTATCCAGGGGTCGTTTCATAGAAAAA
>NW_015240134.1:0-621 GCF_001447785.1 Gekko japonicus | reverse complement strand
CCCATTCATGAAATTATTAGCATCACTAAGGCAGAACTAAACTTACTCACTGTGTGTTGGGAACATTTTTTGGCAATGTCTGCAAAGATATTTGATTGTTCATTTACATTGCCTTCTCTTGCTATATTTGTATCAATGATTGCAGAAATAGACGTCACTGGCTGTTTAGTGAAGAGAAGCGAAGAGATGGCATTATTGCATGCCATCTTATCTGTGTGCATTTGACAGACTGGGATCAGCCGCGTGACTAATCAGGGAAACAAGCGTTCACATTCAGTTGTAATTTGTAATTTAGTTGTAATTCAGTTGGAAGGATTTCGCATGGAAATAGTTCTACCCTCTCCCCACCAAACTGTAGCTCATAAATCAAAACATTCAGCGCAATCCTAAATTGTCCTTCTATTATGCTGGAGAGTTTGACAAAGGCATTTATTCAGGGCCATTGTGATTCAGACAGGGGCCACCCAAATTGAAGTGAAGTAAACGTTGTAGTTTGTAAAACTGTTTTGCTGCAATCCTAGCAGGTTTTCTTTGGAATAAGCCTTAATAAGGTTGCTGGCTCTGGGTTGGGGAAATTTCTGGATCGGCCCATGGAGGGCAGGGTTTGGGGAGGGAAAGGAC
>NW_015240133.1:0-621 GCF_001447785.1 Gekko japonicus | reverse complement strand
AGAGAAACCCCAGAGCATCCCATTATTAGAAATCATATTTTCAAACCATATTTGTCTCACTGCAAACGCTTCACTTCCAGGAGGACATTCCCAGCCAGAGAAATCATACCAGGAACGACAGAGCTCGGAAAGACGTCCCACGTCCCTGACGTTCTCTTGCCTCACCAGCCCAGTCGGAGGGGGCACCGACTGGCTGCAATATGTCTATCATTAATCTGCTGCCAGGAATACCAGCTGGCCACTTGTGGTTTGCTTGGGATTAGACAGAGGGTGGGGCCAGGTGCTGCAGGACGTCACACAGACCACCTCCCAAAGCCTGATAAAGTCCTCCTGTCCCACACTGCTGACTTGAGGGGACAGATCCTTTGCAAACCAGCCTGTGCAAGAATCTGGTCTTTTGGGGTTTTTTTTAAACACACCCACTTACCCCAGAATTGTTCCAGCCTGCTTTGACTGATATATGTCACACTTGTGCAAGGGCCCCACCTGGCCAGCAGCTTCACACAGAGCTTGGTGGAACTGGAACTGGATGATGAAACTGACGAAGTATCTGGAAGGCAGAGGGTCCATATCATGACTAGATGCAAAAACTCACTTCCCAGTAGGCACAGATGGCACACT
>NW_015240132.1:0-621 GCF_001447785.1 Gekko japonicus | reverse complement strand
GAGGGCCATGTCTGAATGGAAAAGGTTGAAAGCAGGGCAACAGACCTTCTCCTGAATATCTGGGGAATCTTCTCCACCAGAGCCAATCCACAGAATCCAGCCTTGCTCCCAGCCCCTTACATGGCAGAGCAGGAGATGCGTTCTGAACCCAGGACTCCCCAATTCACAAAAGACACGGCCTACTCGACCACTGACTTAGCAAAAGTCAAACAATCCCAGCACACATTAGATGGTGCAGAGAGTTAACCCCTCCCCCAAACTGAGCAAATCCTACTGCGAGAGAAAATGAGGTACTTCATTACATGGTAGATTTGCCAGCAAAAGATCCCAACATTAGATGACTTCTTTTCTTTTCCCTCCCATCCTTTGTGCCGCCTTTCTAATCAAGCAGTGCCCATCAGATTGATGAAAGGACCGACTCTGCCTCTAAAGGTTACTTGGGGTTACAAATTTAGCATTTCAGCCTCCCACACTGGTCTGATTTGATTTGCTGTGACATTGAGACCCAGCTCTGCTTGTCATACCTGCAGCACTTCATGTCATAAATGTCACATCCGAAAGCAAATACAGACCCAGGGGTTAATTGGATTAGGAAGACAAGTGAGGCCTTTTTTTTTTTTT
>NW_015240131.1:0-621 GCF_001447785.1 Gekko japonicus | reverse complement strand
CACCCATTCCTTCTGCGTGTAAGTGCTCCTGTTACTTCTAATTTATGGAAACCTGATGAATTGACCTCAAAAACATCCTATTGTTAGCAGCCTTTTCTAGTTCCAGCAACTTAAGAGGCGGTGACAGCAGCTGCCTCCAAACCTTAGGTGCCCGAAGAATTATTCAGAATTTGCTATAACAGAGCTGCACTATCGGATGCTGTTCTGTAACAAGAGAAAGTCACAGCCATTTTCAGTTATTGCCCTGTATTTTAGTGCTAACACAAGTCCTATACCACTGATGCTCACGTTTTATGCTAATGGGCTTTTACTTGCTTCAAGAATGGAACAAAGGACTTTGTCAATATTGAAAACGGTATCAATGTGGCTGCAGCAGAAAAGATAGTCAGGAATTTAGAGTATCTAAAAGTAATTCAATCTGTGCTATAAAGCGTACTAATTTCGCCCCAGTTCAGGAAAGGGGATCAGTGTGCAGATTTGAGCCTCCTCCATGTTTAGAGTAAGGAGTTTGCTGTATGGAGAAGAGATACAGGGCTAAGTTCTATGCAGTGTCACCTGTGAGCCATCAGTGAAAAGCTCAACACCATGAGTGCCTGCATGGTGAGATTAACACACACACAC
>NW_015240130.1:0-621 GCF_001447785.1 Gekko japonicus | reverse complement strand
AACTTCTGATTTCTCACTTGAGGTGCCAAACAGCTTTGTGTTCTGAGTTTTGCTTTCTTATTTAGACTTGCATTTGGGCCTCCCGAACACCGCAGTTCACACCCCATCCATTTAATTGTATTTCTGTTAAAGACACTTGACTTGGCCTAACAAAATTTATGCCAGTATGAGCTTTGATAAGTCAGCACTTCATCAGATGCAGAGAGTGTATCAGAGGCTTTCTAGGCATGGAGCCGCTAAACTTATACTTAACATCTTTTTAAAAAGTCTGAAAAATGTCTTTAAATTTACACCTAGCAGCTTTGGATGGACTTTCCAATGCATCTGAGGAGGTGAGCTCTAACTCGCAAAAGCTGACGCTCAGATAAATTTTGTTAGCCCGAGAGGTGCTACTGGACACCTGTTCAGTTTTGCTGCGACTGATTTAAACCAGCTATTCTGGAATTAAGAGGCACTCTGAAGTGGAGCGTGATTTTAGCCTGAGAACAAATATTTGTAATCCCACAAAACAGTTATGGTCATTGCTTTCATAAGGCACACACCCTGCAAAGAACAGGGTATTATTTGGGGTGCCCCAAGGCTGACTTTGGGGTACAGAGGTGGGTCACTAATTTGCAAGGC
>NW_015240129.1:0-621 GCF_001447785.1 Gekko japonicus | reverse complement strand
TAACTAAAAAAGTGAATTTCCAAAAAAGAAACTCCCCTCCTCATAAGAACACTACTAAAATAACTATTTTCACCCTGAAAAGAGCAATGGGTGACCACTCAGCACAGACATGAAAAAAGATCTGGTTAATTTTCTTCAGTGATTCTGTTTGAATGAAGATGCCAAAATGATCTGGAGATATTGGTTGAAAATGAAATATTAGATTGCTCATAATATTCTATTCTACATGATCCTATTGCGGCACAACATTTTCATGATTTTCTAATAAGCCTCTCTAATTATGTTTTCCATGATAATATTAAAATGTAATCCACAGGAAAGTTAGATGTAGTATAAACCAATGACTGAAGCAGCGATCATTTGGAGCCAAGCACTGTTTTGAAGTCTTTAAATAGTCTGGACAAATTATTTTTCATGTCTAGTACTCACAAATATATTGTAGTGGTGGGTGTAGCATAATCTCACACTCTAATGTTACTTAGTAGGGCACGATTATTGTTATCATTAATAGTGTCAAATGACTTGATGAAAATATATCTTCTCTGCAACGAAGATAAATATAGAGCTTCTAAAGTTGCAACAGAAAATCAAGCCACTTTTTCTGTCCAGAGAGTAAGATAA
>NW_015240128.1:0-621 GCF_001447785.1 Gekko japonicus | reverse complement strand
GCAGTGGAATGTACGAAAACAGGTTCACTTAATTTCATTACCTTGTGTGCATGTGAAAAAGATACTGGGGATACAGTCATTTTCACTTAGTTGCAAGTATGCAGCAAGAAGTAACTTTAGCACTTCCACTTGGATTACTGCCCACATGGAACTCTTTGGTGGCATCTGCATTGCCTCTTGAACAGCTCAGGCACTTTTCTCAGAAATTAACCGTAAAACTGTTCCTAGCTTCCTGGAAACTGCCCCGTTGTCTTTGTTTCTTTGCCATCCATTGTCATGAAGTGTTATGCCTGTATTTTAGAAAGTTTTATCTTTCAACAGGGGCTCCAGGATCCCAAATGGTGACTACTTCTCCAGTTGCAACTTTCATATATAGGGATGATTTGTGAATATCCAAGACCAATTGAAGTTCTAGAAATTCTAAAGCCACAACTCTGAAACCAGAACTCTCACACTCCCCAAATTTGGACATGTGTATGGAATATAAGCTGGGGTGTGATCCACTTTTAAGGCTCATTTAAGGCTCATTCTCTCTCCCCCCCCCCCAAATACTGCAAAATAAAAATACTCTTTAAGGTGATCCAACTTCATAAATGTGGCCTTCGGTTTGCCATACTTGTT
>NW_015240127.1:0-621 GCF_001447785.1 Gekko japonicus | reverse complement strand
TTTTCAGTTCATCAATTGTAATAGGTTGGTCCATAAAATTTTTATGTTCTTCTGATAGGTAGATATTGAAATTAATATCTTTCAAATAATTTTGTATATCTTCATTTTGAGGCTTATTAGATTTATATAATTTTTGAAAAAATTCAAAGAAATTAGCATTAATTTTGGGAAAAGAGGTATGGAGATGACCATTTGCTGTACGGGTTGCGTGAATTAAATTTGAATTAAGTTTTTGGTTTACTCTCATTTTAAGTAAACGTAAGGATCTAGGGGATTTAGTTATATATTTTTGTTTAAGTAAAGACAATTGTTTAAAGACTTTGGAAGTTTCTAATAATTCAAGCTTTTTCCTTTCCTGATTAAGTTTATGTAAAGTTTTTTTACCACCAAATTTACTATGTTTAATCTCTAAAGTTTTAATATTTTGGAGGAGGTCTGTAATTAGTTTCATTCTATCTTTTTTATAGGAAGATGCCAATGAAATAATTTTACCTCGAATTACGGCCTTGAATGCATCCCAAACAATATCAGGAGAAACTCCACAATCAGAATTAAATTTAAAATATTCCACAATTCATTTTTTAATTTCAGCTAAAAAGGATTGATTTTGAAGAAGGAGTG
>NW_015240126.1:0-621 GCF_001447785.1 Gekko japonicus | reverse complement strand
TCCTAACCACTACACCAAACTGGCAATGACAGTGCCATTGTTGGGGTTTTTTGGTGTTCCTCAGTCCACCAGTCAATCCTTAATCAGCCTGAAGGAGATATTAATGATGATCCCTCCTTAGCAGTGCATGAGTGTCTTTAGCTGGCTTTTCTGGGACTTTTTGCCATATTAGTAACTGGAGAACCTCTTCTCACAAACCTGTTGCGAACCCCACCCCTGCCACCGCCCATTTGAATTCTAAGAATCGTTTCTCTCCCTTTTTTTGGATTCTGGATTGTATGGGCTGATGACTTCTAGCACATTATTATCTGAGGTGTGCAGTATCACTGTGAATTGTGATGTGATGATTAAGGTCTAGAATCCATTTTCACCCATTGGGCCCCAGGTACTGTACAGCATACAGAAAGATGAGGCAGCATAGCACAGGGGATGCTTTCGGAGTCTTCTGGGGTTATGAACTTCTTCTTACACTCGAAGGGTGGCAGATGAATGGACAGCCTACACATTTTGATTTTTAAAAGTGTCCCTTTCCAAAGGAATGACAGTAATGTAACTTCAGTCTTACACACAAAACAAAACCCCTTCCAAAACTGCCTCCAAGACACAGTGATGGTTCCAGAG
>NW_015240125.1:0-621 GCF_001447785.1 Gekko japonicus | reverse complement strand
ACAAATAAAGTTGAGCTGATCACTAGATTGTCCATGGAACCCACTATTTAACAACACTGCAAAGACCATGTTCTCCCTTCCACTCCTCAGTTTCTTGAGAGTGGGAGATTGGGACTGGGAACAAGGAATTGCCCACCAGACCCAGGCAAGTGGGAAGCCTATTTCACTCCTTTACACCATTTCTGTAAGCTGGGGGATATACTGCCTTTTTAATGTAATTTGAAGGTAACCCAAACGGCCCTCAGCAATCACTCCATATTTTAGGGAGCAAGTAACATCTGTTAAATAGCCAACAACTACAGTTCTCACTATATGGCTAGTGAAACACTGCACTAAAAATGCTGTTTATAGATCTAACCCATTAAATGTGTTATGATATACAACAGGAATGTTTAGTTATGAATAAAGAAATGCAACCTACAATGAGATTAAAATCATTCTGCCAGTTTCCTTAGTCTGCCAGTCCCACGCATCATAGATCATAAGACAAGTATCGGTCATCCCTATTTACTGAATGTACGTGGTAGTTTTACCACCTAAACACAAGACAGAGTCCTGCCCCAAACAGATTCCAATCTAAAATTTGGCACTGCAGCATTAAATTTTATTTCAAATACCTAC
>NW_015240124.1:0-621 GCF_001447785.1 Gekko japonicus | reverse complement strand
AGACATCAATCCCTACCAAAGAGGGCCACCCATGAATTTGCAATTCCTTTGGTATACAAGGTACACACCAGCTCTACTCATGAGAACCAAGAAAGACCTGAAGATCAGAGGGTATGCATCATATCTACAAGCAACTTTCAGAAGTCTGGCTCCTGCTCAAATACTCTACAAGCCTTTGGGGACAAAAATGTTGCATCATCATTAGTATTATGTGTGTGAATATATATAAAACACCCCAAGTAACACCCTTTATAACTAGGGCAAAGAGCCCTGTTACCATGGTGATTGTTGCTGCAAACCGTCAGTCTTTAGATAGACAGTTGTACAGAAGAACAAAAAGACTCTCTGAAATATGGCAGTGGATTTTATAGTGTGGATGAGAGTTATGTAGGCATCTAAAGTGGGAAGCTTTATGCAAAATATTCAGTAGCTAATACCATGCAGCATTATCATAGTTTGTGGTATGGCATCCCACTCAGGATTAGAATACCACGAACATGCTCAGAAGCTGAGAGTCCATGAAGAGAGTCCAGTGTGTGTTGAAGTGTTGAATTAGGACCACTAGATGATCTTGGGCCAGTCAGCCTAATCTACCTTCATCTCTCAGAAGGTGGAGGTGGG
>NW_015240123.1:0-621 GCF_001447785.1 Gekko japonicus | reverse complement strand
AACAAGCAGTCTGAAGGTCAGACTTCATACAACATTGATATGAGTTTGAAGTAAGCTTTAGTCATTTTATGTACAGAGCTGATGATTTCACATATATAGCTGATGCGTACATCAAATAACCAATAGGACCATACATGTTTCAGCCTCTGGGGCCTTCCTCAGAGGCCAAAATGCATATGGTCGTATCGGTCATTTGATATATTCATCAACTGTGTATGTGAAATCATCAAATCTGTATGTGAAATTACTAAAGCTTATTTCAAGCTCATTTTGATGGTCTATGAAGTTTGACCTTCAGACTGCTTATTTTTAATCTTTTAATATTTGCTATTGTGTACATCAGGGATGTAAAACATAAGGCCCGAGGGCCGGATGAGGCCCATCTAGGGCTTTTACCCAGCCCACGAGCAACTGGTATGAGAGAAGGAAGCAGGAGACTGCTGGGGGAGGGGATGAGCAAGCTCACGGGTGGAGGTTTGTGTGTGGTTGAAGCTGTCAAGAAATAGAAAGGAAATGGCTAAAGGTAGGGCTAAAAGGCTAAGTTAAAATAATGAGGGGGTTATGGGAACAAAGGCAAAGAAAGAGGAGTTGCGGTGTTTTCCCCCTCCTGCCTCCTCTGAC
>NW_015240122.1:0-621 GCF_001447785.1 Gekko japonicus | reverse complement strand
GCACAACAGCCCTGTGAGGAAGGCTGAGAAAGAGCAACCGGCTTAAGCTCACCATCATGGTTGATAGGGGATTTGAATCTGGGTCTCCCCCGTCACAGTCCAACACTCTATCCACTACACTATACACAATATGATGGTGGTGGTGGGGGGGTTTCTAACAAGAAATGTGTTAGGCCAAGCAATGCAGGCTTGCATTTAAGCCCAAACCAAGGGCAAGTGAACTGGAAGCCCCCAAGCCAGCTTTGATCCACAAACTGGTTAGCCAGGTGGAGGAAAGGGAACTCGCGTGCCTGCCAGGGACCTGAGATGACATCTATCGCCACTCTGCTATCTGAGAGGGCCGCCGGTGACCTTAAGTGGAGAGGACATGCTGCTGTCTCTCTTTGGCTCCGGCTCGGGAGCAAGCGGACAGAGTGTCACATCTCTTGCTCCGGCAGTTACAGAACGGCAGCTTCTGCGGGGCCAGGGGGTTAAAGTCCTCGCAAACAGGCCACTGCAGTTCTCCGCAGCCCCACTACGACAACACGTCAGCAAGGGGCCAGTTCCCGAAGCTCGTGCCAAAGTCTGCAGCCAGCAATTTTGTGGTGGGGAGGAGAGTGCTGTGCAGCGGGCATGTGCAAA
>NW_015240121.1:0-621 GCF_001447785.1 Gekko japonicus | reverse complement strand
CCAATCTCTTCCCTTCTTCTTCTTCTTAAAAACACAATTAAAATGATAGAATAATTCAATAAGAACATGTAAGCAAACAATATTAGAACCAGGAAGGAGGGCCAGCAACCATTATTGGGCATATGCTGCACAAAATAAGACACCAATAGAGGGAAACGGATGAATTTCCCAGTGGAAGAAGTTCCAAAGTTATGTGGCAAACTTATAGCTGACCCAGCGTCTGACTGTATCAGGCAGCTTTGACTCTACGGGAGGAGAAAACTGCTTCCTGCCATCTTTAGATGGCTTGACTGACAGTGCTTTATAGACAGCTTGACTGACAGCAGCAAGAAAATAAAATTCAAAACGGACGGGCACCTCCTGAGTGATTTGGCTGTGTCACAGCCGCCGCTTGTCAATCTGGGTCTGAATCGTCACTGTTTCGAGCAGCCTACGGTGTGCGCCTGAATGGCCAAAAGCTTGCAACTTCTCTTGTTTCCTGCTTGGATAGGATGTCACGGAAACACGGAACAGAAATGGGGAGGTCTTCCTTGTACGAAGAGTGAGGAAAAGCATGGGCTGCTGACAACAGCCTTCAACGAGAGGAACAAGACAGGTCGCTGGACTGGGAATAACAGAAGG
>NW_015240120.1:0-622 GCF_001447785.1 Gekko japonicus | reverse complement strand
AATCTCCAGGAATTTCCCAACCTGGAATCCGCAACTCTATTATATCCTAGTTCATTTAGTCCAGCCTACACATTTCCAAAAAGTAGAAAAGAGGTGCATTGTATTAAAACATCTGCAAGACAAAGATGCCTCAAACAAGCGAATTCTGCAAGCCACATGTTAGAAGAGAGAGGAAAGACGTAGAGCTTTGGGTATGGCAATCATACCGAACTCTGAACACGAAGCAGAAAAAACAATACCTCCTGAAAGAAAGGCATGATCCCCTTAAATCACTCTGCAAATGAAGTCCTGCCTTTGCAACAGAGATACATTTCTGCTGTCTGGGAAACATAATCCCGACGTTTGATCCTTTGGCAGAAAAGGAGCTGGGAGATGCTACGAATCAGTCACCGTGATCAGCAGCAAGGACCACATCTCTATTTTAAAATTATGGGCTTAGATCCGTTTGTCTTTACAGGTTGCTCCTCGTGAAATAAGGCTGCCCTGAGCTGCTTGGAGGAAGACTGTGATAAGAAAGCGGTCAATAAACAAGCGGCTGCCCTGAGTCAAAATGGACAGTTGAAAAGCTGGCAGTAGTTGGGAAAAGACTCCGAGGCATGTCGAGAATGTTTACTATTCAGCC
>NW_015240119.1:0-621 GCF_001447785.1 Gekko japonicus | reverse complement strand
CCAGCTTGTGCATAGCCGAGCTTGTGGGCAGCTGCTCCTCTTAGCGGATTTTCCAATCCGATCGAAATCTCGTGGCTCAAAAATGCCTTCCCCTCCCTCTCCATTTTCTGTCTTTCCGAAAGTGTTTCTTTGATGGATGATCCCAACACGTTATTAAAATAATGAATTGTGTATTGGTACATTACATTTAACATTGTATACACAGAGGCAAGTTGCATCTGCTAGCTATTCATCAAATACTCAGGAACAAAAGGTTGATTAACGGTGTTTTGCATATTTACAGCCGGGATGAAAAGTATAATAAAGTGTCAGAAAAGTTACAGGGAGATAAATTATTGAAATGTGTTTACATACAAGTGCGTGTGAGGCAGACAGAGCGGCGAGTGAAGTTGCCTCGTTGAGCAACATTTGCATATTGATAAACACAACGCAAGGTATTTGTGGCCGCCTCTTGGATCTGGGGAATATGCCAATAAACTGCCTTTTGCTTCTGTTTTGTGCACACTCTTTGGCCAGGCTGAATTACATATCCCTTCTTTGGAGGAGTCTTAAGGAGTGCAAAGTGAAATTTAGGGTACTCAATTTGGGACAAAGGATGCCATCTTAAGAACAATTTCCTGG
>NW_015240118.1:0-621 GCF_001447785.1 Gekko japonicus | reverse complement strand
CTCCAGGTACACCAGATTGGAAAGACCGTCGCTTTGGCGAATCTATGGGCTGGCGCCGGCAGCCTAAGGCAGCCTCCTCTGTTCGTAAATGATATATCCCCCCGACAGGCTTATGGTTTTAAAGATGGGGTCCGAGGTCAAAGGCCTCCACTGGCCTAGGGATTGAGCCCGCCCCCGGTAGAGGAGGGCCAGTCGCCGCCAGGCTCTCCATAAGCTGATTACCTCCTCGGCCCTTTCCGTAGCCGGGATTGCAGCGAGAGAAGTGCAGGAGGCCTTTGATCCTATTAAACTCTTACTAGGGCTTTGCCTGCAGCTAAGCAAGGACTCCCTACTAAGCGCCGCTGTAATGCAGCTCGCCTTCGAACATTCGGTGAAGGAAGCGAACCCAGTTTAGAGACTCTTTTTCTCCATGGCCCTTTTTGTACACAGTGGCCGTAGGCAGAGCCTTATCGGGGCACGTGGCCTGCCGTCAGCTTGCCGTGGGCTGGCATGATGAGAAGCTGGTGTGGCAAAGGCACTTCTCCGGTGCCTGTTATGCATGGATGTGGTCAGGTAGGCCCTCCCTGCAGCTTTAGCCCGCTTCCCTGCAGAGCCCCAGAGCGGCTTCCTCCCACACGGGTC
>NW_015240117.1:0-621 GCF_001447785.1 Gekko japonicus | reverse complement strand
AAGTATCCCCAGATTTGGCCATGTTGAGAGTTACATATATTGATGATTTAAAATGGTGCTTTAATCCTTAACAAATATAAACTTGTTTTCTTAGTCTAGTCTGTGCAAATGCATGGTCTGTAAATGTTCAGCTCTATGTCAAGTCTACATTATTTTAATAGTATTCTTTGTTTGCACTCTGCAGACTAAACTTTAACATATTGTAAGTAAATTGTGTCTCAAATACAATGTTAAAACATATGAGGAGTATTTATTGTTTGATTTATACAAAAGTCATCCCTATCAGGAAGCAAATATTTCTCCAAATACATACCCAAGCTGACACTATTAACAAAGAATATAAATTATTAAACCAATCCTCTGCTGCATATATGTTGAAGCAACCAGAAGGAAATGAAGAAGCCTGCTCATCATATATCTTTGGCAATGGCAGTCATTTTGGCAAGTTGTTTGTCTGACAGCTTTATCTCTTTGTCTAGTTCTTTCCAATCTCTGTTTTTTCCCTCCCTCCTTTAATTCTGTTGCCCCCCCCCCATGGTTAGCTTATCATTATATCTTTCAGTGAAATCCTAAGAATATGTTTATGCGGGGCTTTTTGTGTGTGGAAAAAGAGGTGCCAGA
>NW_015240116.1:0-621 GCF_001447785.1 Gekko japonicus | reverse complement strand
TCACAAAGGTGAGCCAAAAGCCCACTGACCCTGCCAAGTTTTGAAACTGGATCCCAAGGTGCCCTAAGAAGATGCGGGGTGGAGGGTGGCTGTGTGCCATTTCTAGCCAAACTGCTCATCATTAGAAGGTGCCCCTACTGTATGCCACAGCTGGGAAATGTTGCATACACCTGAAGCCAAGTCACCTACTTTCCTTTCAACAGGAACAAGAATGAGCCCTACCAGGCCTGGCCAGTGGAAGGAAGGATATTATTACCTATTGGTGGAAGGGGAGGAAGCCCCATACCTCTTCCACCCCCACCCTCAAATATAATGGCCTGCACCAGTTGCATCAATATATACTCTAGATTAGAATATGCAGGAGAATTTCCTGCCATGCAATGGGAGTTCTACTACAGAAGAGTCACCACAGAAAGGGTTCTCCAGAAATCCAAAACGCACTGTTATAGCCACATATCGAAGGCTGGATCCCCCATATCTCAAGGCCTTTGCCCTTACGGCAACCCATGTAACACAAACCACAACATCACAAAGAGTTAGCAGGAGCATGCCTGGTACCTGTGAGCAAAAAGCAATGTGTGACTTTAGAAACCACCTAAGTTGCAGACTCCAGGAGACAAC
>NW_015240115.1:0-621 GCF_001447785.1 Gekko japonicus | reverse complement strand
CTCTACTACTTAGCTATCATTATCCTTCTTACCAAGAAACGTAGGGCAGGGCACAGTGCCCCAACATACTTTTTATCCTCACCGTCTGTAGTGACAGAATTTAAAATTCAGAGACTTTCCCTTATATAACACAGAGCTGCAGAATAGGTAATTTGTGGACTCGCCCTAAGACCACACAACCTTAGCTTGCTCTGTCTACAATAAAGCTTACAGACTGCTGTATAAAATGCGTCATCCTAAACAGAACTACAACCTTCTAAGCCCACTGACCTCAAAGGATCTAGACCGATGTAACTCTGCTTAGGACTGCACCGTCAGTTGCTGCTCATATTAAAGGTTTAAGCCATTCATCATTTAGTTAGGTCTACCTGCAGACCCAAAAAACATGACAGACAGTCTGCTGTGAGATGGGCCTGCAATTATCTCAGTCTAATTTAGGAGGTCTGATAGCTCCAGAGCCATCTGGCCCAATATGGTAGCAAATGTGGTCCTGGAAATGAAAGAAAATTAAAATTTTAAGCTACAGTATATTGGCTGGGTAGATGGAATGCTGGAATAACTAGTACATGAACAGAACAGCTGGTGAAGATTATTATGGGACTAAAGGGCTTCTTAGAGATG
>NW_015240114.1:0-621 GCF_001447785.1 Gekko japonicus | reverse complement strand
AATCTCTTCTCTTCTTCTTCTAATGTTATAATGTTACTTTGGCATTAACAAGACACGACGTTTCTTTGCTCAGGAACTGAAGCAAGTGTCAAAGAATCTAGAAGCGCTGAGCATGCTTGGAGAGAGGCACTATTCTGCATGATGCCCCAATATTCTTTTTTCCTACCATTGTTTCTGGTCAAACTGGTCTTGCAGGGTGTTGATTAAAAAAAAAATGGTTTGCCAGAGGCAAAAGCGGGGCAAGTGTACGTGCCACGAGCAGCATTTCCTCCCTCCAAACGTCCTTCAGTTCCCGAGCAAAGAAGACAACAGAATAGTTGTCTCCAGCTTAAGGTATCCTGTGCAACATGCACCCCAACCCACAGATTCTCTTAGGGAAAATCTCTCTCTCTCTCCAGCCCTTCCCTCATGCAGACAAGTTTGTTAGAATTTTGGCTCCATGCTATTTTGGTTCACCGGGCATTTTTAATTTGAACATGTTTCTCTAACACCTTTTATACAGGTGTTTCGCCATGGCCTGCATGGCCCAGGCTAGCTTGAGCTTGTTGGGTCTGGGAAGATAAGCGGAGTTGACCCTGGTTAATACTTGGATGGGTTGCCATGCAGAGCCAGGCAATGGCA
>NW_015240113.1:0-621 GCF_001447785.1 Gekko japonicus | reverse complement strand
CCAGCCTGTTACTTATGAATTTTACTTCCAGAAGTGACACTTCTCTAATTCCAACATTTCTTTCACCTTCCATTGGAAAGCTTTGTGCCATGAAAGCCACTCCTAGCTGTACCTCCTCCCCACCTCAAGCCTCCCCCTGTACCAATTAGAAGGCTTTCATCTAACTTTGCCTGCATTTCCCTCACCTCTGTTCCAGTCTGGGAAAATCAAGTCTGAATTCTGTTGTTTCTTGACTCCTGTCAGAACTCCCCCCAAATGTCTTAAATTTTTCGTTCGTTAAGTATGCCCACTGTGTACCGTGGGTCCTTGCTCTGCGCAGTCCTGCTTCATATGTGTCTCATTCTGGATCTCGATGGATTATTGACTGAATCCTTGCCTGGATTTCCACTTGGCTTCCCTACCAAGATCTCCCTCCTAGAACTCCAAACCCTCCCAGTTTTTGTGTAAGTCTGGGGTCCCCTTGAATCACCAGATGCCTGTATGCTGGTCTTCCCCATACAGAACAAATGGAATCCTTCTCCTTGCTGTTCTTTCTCTCTTCCACTCTCTCTATTCCTTGAGCTAAACATAGCATGACAGCTATTTTGTGAGTGTTGGGAACAATCATCAATGCATCTATTT
>NW_015240112.1:0-621 GCF_001447785.1 Gekko japonicus | reverse complement strand
TTTTTTTTAACATTAGCTTCATACTCAGAGAGGGTTGGAGATATTCAGTGAGGAATAAAGAGAAAGAGGATGAGCCTGTCTGAGTAAATCGCCTTTCATCCGTTCATTAGCATCTTTCTGCACGCCGACCACAAGAACACATGATCTGCTTTCAAGGCAACGGGGACAGTTGAGGACATCTCAAAAATGTAACAGCAGTTTAGCCCAAGTGACAGCTCTGTCTGATGTTTCGCTGATAATTCTGTGTGCCTGTGGAAAAAAAGGTTTCACAAGTTTTTTTTCTTCCTTTTTTTTTAAAAAAAAGATGCAAACGGCCAGAGGGGAAATGTGTCTGCCTCAGTTGAAAAGGACAGAACAAATAGATCCCTTTGCTTCACAAACTGAACCCTGCATCTCTCCTTCTTTCGCTCTCTCGATTTGTCTCGCGCAGAATATGTAAAACAAATAATGAATATGAACCCAACTCAACAAGGGCATATTCACAGGAGCTCAGTTTCTTACGTTGTTTGGTTTTGGGTTTGTTTTTTTACCCAATTGAGAATAAGAGTTGAAGTGGCAAAGGACTAAGGGGAAGAGAGTGACAGTGCCACTCTGAATTCAGGGGCGGAAGGTAGGGAAGGC
>NW_015240111.1:0-621 GCF_001447785.1 Gekko japonicus | reverse complement strand
CCCAAGTCCCACCTGGAGGCTGGCAGCCCCAGTGCGAGACAATATACAATACAATGTATATACACACACATACACCCACTGTTTCTGACGACATCCGATTCCTCACCTCTTTCATGGAGTACAAACAAGACCCTGTTCTAGCCCTACAAATACTTCCACCCTCCTTTCCTTTTTATTGCCCGGATTCTTAAGGGCTTTATCATTTGCCGTCGTAAAATGAAAATATACACCCAAACCCTCAAAGGGCAAGTATGAAATTAAATTATATTTGGGCATCTGTAACCTTTTAAAACGATCAGATTCCAGTTAATGTATTTCTTCCTGTTCCGAGGGCTGCCACGGTGTTTGATGGTGGGAAGGAGTCCAAAGGGCATCGGGAGATAATAAATTCACCGCAAAGTTTCGCCCCGAGGCGGTCCTCGAGACAGGGCGGCTTCCATTTAGTAGGGGCTGACCAAAAATCTTGTCACATTCAAAGGTCGCCGAGGTTGGGGTTGGTGTGTCCCATCGATCTTTCCCCAGAAGAACAGAGTGACAGCCGAGCTCATAAGCAGTCATCAGGAATTGGATGGAGGAGGGTCAGCAGAAGAGGGGATAGTGCAACTGGCGAGGTCTTTGATA
>NW_015240110.1:0-621 GCF_001447785.1 Gekko japonicus | reverse complement strand
TAACTTAAAAAGAAAAGGAAAAGGAACAATTCAACATTTCATCAAGTTTTCATTTTTGTGCTGAAGCTCAACTGTACTTCAAAAACACTTGGTTGGCTAATAACGCAGGCCCATTTCATTCTGCTCATTCTATATTCATATATCAAAAAAATCACGTTCGCAAACAAAAAGCTGACCTGAAAAAAACAGCAATGAAGTATTTTTTATTCTGATAATAGAGGCCAATAAAGTCAATCCCTAAGTAAAAATTCTGATTGAACAATACCATCACATGCTCAAGTCATAATGTGACTTCTGGTCAGTAAAGAAAAATAAGTACATGAGAGAATTAATGTCACAGCATTATCAGGAATGACAACTGCAAACCTAAAGTAGCTCACGAACATTAGTACTAACACACTTTTCAAAGTCTTTTATGTTTTTTTGATCCAGAACATGCATATGTATAAATCTTTAGGCCTGTATACAGGTAGTGCAGCCGGTGATAAAGCCCATTATAGAAGCATCATCATTACTTTTGGGGGCTGGCCTTTGTGACATTCACAAAGCCACTTCCCTCTCCTCCTTCACCAGAGCTGGGCTATGCACAGTATTGGTTTTGCTACACTATCCAACAACAAG
>NW_015240109.1:0-621 GCF_001447785.1 Gekko japonicus | reverse complement strand
GCTCCTCTGGAAAGGGGCTCGCTTGAGCTGTGGCTAATTGAAGCCTTTGGGATTCCGCAAGCGCCGCGTTGAGGAAGATGAAATGCTACAGGGCGGCACGAGATTAGGAGCGCTTCTGTCAGAGGCAGCTTCGTTTCCACCCCTCGGCGTCCCTGGACCTGTCACTTCGCCATCCGCCTGGTGTCCTTTCCGGGCACCATCAAAGCAGGCGGCTATGCTCTGTGATATCGGAGAGGCCCGGATCAAAATGGGCCTCCTCTGCTCCCAGCTGCAGCAGGCGGGAGATGGAATTAGGCGACTAGACCCCGTCCCCCAGACCGGGAAGGGAAGGGCCTCCCAGGGCAAGAGAAGCTGCCCCCCTGGCCATGAGCTAGCCAGCCACCACCACCCAGGACCTGAGCGCATGAAAGCATTGATTCAGCGGTGGAAGGGGCTGTTCCCAGGGGCCTCCGTGCAAAGGCTGCTGTAGGGATGCTCATCTGCAGTCAGCAGGGAAGGCACTCGAATCTGGGGTTTCGCACAGTTGTTTATGTGGGGCAGAAGCGGCAAATTAGGGGGCTGCAAGATCCAAGTGTATTTACTCAGGAGTAATCCCTGTTTAGGAGCTGCGGTGGCTCAAGT
>NW_015240108.1:0-621 GCF_001447785.1 Gekko japonicus | reverse complement strand
GGGAACACTGGTCCCCAACATGGTGCCCAGAGGCACCATCGCACCCCTTGGCACCGTTCCTGGTGCCCGCCAAGTGTTTCTAGAAAGTGGGTGTGGCCGAGTGGGGTTCCTGCCCAGCAGAGCTTCCGACTGGGCACTAGAGAGCCAATCAGCTGGGTGTATTAGAATAACGTTGTTTCAGCAATGGCTGCCACCACCGTGTTAGTTTTATTCTCTATCACTCCTCTTCCCCAGTAAATTTTTTTTTAAACTGCCCCTCTTCTCCCAAGCATTTAGGCTCCCCCTGTGTGCATGGCTTCCCCTTGTGCCATGTTGTTGCTGACTCTGCTTCCCGTGGCAGCCATTTTGTGGCTGCGCCCACCATACTGTGTTGGAATTCCAAAGGAACCTGCAGGCTCAGAAAGGTTGGGGGACCCCTGGGTTGGGTTATCATCCCCTGTGATGAACTACATAATGTTTATTCAACTTCCTCGAAATTATTAAAGATAATTAAAGTTAAAATAAATAAAGCAGAACATCCCCAAACCAAGAAATTTGACATCATAGCTATAGAAATCGGGATGAATAGACTTAAGAATATCAGAAGAGCTCCACTGGACCAGACCAGTGGTCCATCTAGTC
>NW_015240107.1:0-621 GCF_001447785.1 Gekko japonicus | reverse complement strand
TCTCTTATGTTCTTATGTAAAAGCCATTTTACCCCCACCCAGATTCCAAAGGAGACACAAAGTCTCTGGGGACAGAAGCTTGGCTGGTTGCCTCATGCAGTGCAGCCAACTGGACCAGTGGAAAGTGAAAGCTGTTCAAAACTTCCTGCACCTCCGTGCCAGGCTTCCTGCAGGCAAAGCTGATCCTGCCCTTCATACAGCGATGCAGGTTTAGTTGGTCACTTTAGGATCAAGCAGGAATTTGTGTGTATGGGGAGGGGGGGTCTTCTCAGATTGGCACAAAGTAGTTCTCCCCCCCCAACTTATTTCACACTACTTGTGCAAGGGTTTTTTTTTTTGTTAAAAGGGTTTAGTCTCAGAAAGATTAGCCCCCAAGTAAGGTTTTTGTTTTTCAGGATTAATGACTATTATGGACTTGATATTAATTTAGATTGGAAATCTCTCTGAAAAAATATATAGCAGGATGTAGAGGGGTACCCAAACCAAACACATACGACTGTCTACAGAGGTGGTTTTGTTAACGAAAGATATACTTGGGCGTTTGGCAGGATTGGTGCACATTTTGTTCTTGGCATTAATTTTGATTGGAAAAAACTCCAAAGAATGCAGGGATGGGAAGAG
>NW_015240106.1:0-621 GCF_001447785.1 Gekko japonicus | reverse complement strand
CCCCCTTCCCTTCCTTTTTGTTAGCATTCCAATTATGGAGTTCATGACAAAGCATGAGATTTTTCTCTCGAGTACGACCCCAAAAGATTTACTCCCTTTATAATTTGATCTGGCTAAGCCAGTATCAGATGTGGTACCTTATACAGCCCAACTACACTAGTAAATCGAGAACTCCTCGTGAGCATTTAAAGTGTTTTGAGGCTTACCTTGTTTTAATTTACTTGTTTGAGTTTGTTTCCCGATATGTACCGTTAATTATGTTTATTTTGTGCCTATTTTCTGATAAATTGTTACAGTTGCTGTATTCTTGTGTAAATTAAAAATGAAGTCCAATGTAAGTATACTGGAAAGAAACAGAAATTGGATCTCAAAACAACCACCACCACCCAAGCATTCCAGAAAACCCTCTTGAATCTTTCAGTCAGAACTACACACAGCCAATCAATGACTCATGCTGAACTCAGCCCATCTTTTCTCGACTCTCTACCAGTAAGTTTAGAAAAATAATCCATATGGTGGGATGTGGTTGCCTTGTGAGTTTCCCCACTTCTGCTTGCAGGGGTAGAAAATGTCACAAGACCACAGTAAGGGGACATGAGGCCACTGCTTTCTATGGTGGCC
>NW_015240105.1:0-622 GCF_001447785.1 Gekko japonicus | reverse complement strand
AGAAAGAAAGAAAGAAAGAAAGAACAAGGTACAACTCTAAGAACTTGAGTCTTCTTTGGAATTTATGTTTAAAATATCACTATCCTTGAACAAATAATGAGTCATGGATCTCTTAAACAGTGAAGACAAAACAACCTTCATTTAAGAAAAAGTAATTCTAAAAGGAAAGAAGTACAGTGGTTGGCTATAACACTCCACATTATACTGACATAATGTACATTCTTATTCTGTCCTTAAGATTCTCCAAAGTTGAATAGAAGGGTGGAATTTAAGTAGATACACTGCAATCTACCAGTAGACAATTGGTCCACTTTCACATGACCTCTCCAGCCTGGCTCGTTTTTGGGATTCTGAAAAGATATGATGCAGTAGACAGATTTAGGTCTGATCCAGGAATGTATTTCTTACATTCTTTAGCATGAATGTATACTTGAGATTACTACACATAGGTTATTTCATTATTTAGTTTTAAAATTTATACCCTACCTCACCAGCAAATGCTCTTGAGGCAACTTCCAACCAAATATAGCAATTAATACACAATAAACTGCAACAGACCAATCTACGCTAAAAGCAGCAATCATCAAAATGTTTAAAAATAATAATTTGTACCCATACATGC
>NW_015240104.1:0-621 GCF_001447785.1 Gekko japonicus | reverse complement strand
TCCAACTGCATAATTCACACTTATTTCTTTAATCGGAAGGCTGGGTCTCTGCTATCATGACCAGAGTGCTACATGTGGGAGGATCCTTCTTTTCATTTTGCAGCCCCCTGAAACCCATCAAAAGCGGCTCCTAAAAAAGTCAGGCAACCTTCAAGAATGGCTCCTGCTCTATTTGCACAAGAGGGGGAAGTAGCAATTTCCTCAGGTTTTCACCCCACTGTCCCCTTTTGGTCTCCACATCTGTGATTCCACTAAGAATGAAAGGCACACTGAAACTGATAGACTGCTGTGTTTTCCAGCTCCTAGAGACAAAACCCCCAGGGAAAAATGAATTACACACTCTACCGCAAGCTCTCAAATGAACAAAGGAACTTCAAGTTGCTCCCATGTTATTTTCTTCACTCATACAAATATGTTTACTAATTCTGATTTCAGTAAGCACTTTTAAAAGCCAGTTCACACACATGCATGTATATAATTTGACTATTTATGTTCTACCTGCATTTTGTATCTGTCATGGCTCATTTAGTGGTGACTCATGGGGGACATATCCAGTTTTGACTCATCTACATGTGCTCCCAATTTATTTCTGAGCACAATTCAAGATGCTGGTGTTGACTT
>NW_015240103.1:0-621 GCF_001447785.1 Gekko japonicus | reverse complement strand
CCCTGAAGCAACAGGAACACATAAGCAAGAAAAATGACAATGCGGAAAAGCCCACAGTAAAATGCAGTTGCAAAGTGCAAGAAAAGTGGATTGAAAGGTCTGTCAGGGTCTGTGAAATCCTCTGACAGAAGTACAAAAACATTGCAAAAACGGTGAGGGAAGCCTGCCCCTCCTCATCCTAATCCAAAACATATGATGGCTATGTAGTCACAAATGCCAAAGGGTCTCTTCCCAAACCCTCTGCTGCAGCTCCAGATGCACTCTTGCTTTTCTCCGCCACCACCATCCGTGATCCCCTTACCAAGCTGGGGTGCTCTTCCACTGGGCATTGCGGCAATCCTTGCAGGGGTCTTTCTTCTACTTCCTGGGGGGTGGGGCTCACTGGGGGTGGGAAAGCAGAACGCAGTAGTGGTTAGCCTGCTGGCAAAGCAGGTGGGCTTTGTGCACATGTAAACGACCTACACCTTGCTTTTGCACTAATGAAGGATCTCCACAGTAGCTTACATACAAGACGTGGACTGAAATAAGAAGGAAACTGACCTAAATCAACAGCTTTGGTCTTACGAGTAGATGAAAAATTATGATTTAAAAATTATATTTGGACAGCTTTCATCTGGTACC
>NW_015240102.1:0-622 GCF_001447785.1 Gekko japonicus | reverse complement strand
CAAACTCCTTTTTCTCCTCTCCAGTTTTCTTGTTACTGACAAATTTTGTGTAAAGAGATCAAACATCCGAGGAGGAGGAGGAGACAAAAACAACAAAAACAACAACTTGGAAATAATGTTCTTTTCTATAATCTCCACCCAGGTCATGTTATGTGGATTTAGCAATTAACTAGCAGGCTTTCTCTAAAATCTTAACCTCGCTGAACGTAGATGATGTCTCTTCTCCGATTTTAAGAAGATACCATTGTACAGCTTTAGGTTCTATATTTCCTTGACACATTTCTACATGGTTTAGATAACACCAAACCTGCATATTTTCAGAGCCGTAGCAATCTGACTCTGACATCTATCTCTTTTGGAATTTCAATACTCAGAAAGCATGAGCAAAGTCATTCACTCCGCTATCAAGGCCAGAAAGTAGATATTTGATAAGCCATACTTGTAAACCTAGATGCTATGCTATGCACAGATTTAGTATCTAGTATGCGGTACACCTAAGAACAAAACAGATACCGTTTCTACTGAACAGCAATAGAATTCTCCAAATATCAGCACTCTCCTTCATTTAAATTAAGGAGTTTTGCCTTCACAGACCTACAAAAAACCTGTGAATCAAGTATAG
>NW_015240101.1:0-622 GCF_001447785.1 Gekko japonicus | reverse complement strand
TCCAGCAGCCCACCAAAGAATCCCCCCAGCGCCAGGGCCATTCAGTTGCGTCAGCTCGCCCGTCTTTGCCGTTCTTCCACAGTCACGCTCCCGCCTTCTTACGCGCCGGAGAAAGAACTGCCCGTGCTGGCTGTGAGCCTGAGAGGGTCGAATGCCCGCGGTGTCCTGCAAGATATCGTGGGTCCTTCCGATCCCCGGCTGGCCAGCGTGACCGACAGCTGCTCTATCAACGCCGCCTACGGCACGAGCCCAGCCCAGCCCCTCGTCTACCTGCCTCGCACGGAAAGCCGAGTGCACAGGGAGCTGTGCATCTGGTTCGGAGGGCGCGTGTGCCGTGAAGAGGTGCCTTGCGGCGGGGCCCAGCATCCCGTCGGCAGATGCAGCCAACCAAGGTGACCCGTCCTCGGGGGAGGAGCTAGTGGGGTGTAGCAGTTGCAGTGTCAGACGAGGACCGGGGAGAGACCTCAGTTTGAATCCCAGCTCTGCCCCGAAAGCTCACTCGGGTGACTTTGGGAGCCAGGCGTTCTATCTCCCAGCCCTTCCTGCCTCACAGGGCTGTTGTTCCGAGGATAAGATGGAGGAGGGTAGAGCCGTGTGTGCCACCCCTGCGCTTCTGGGAGGA
>NW_015240100.1:0-622 GCF_001447785.1 Gekko japonicus | reverse complement strand
AGGTTTCCACTTGAATGAATTATACTTATGTAGAGACAGACCCATTTGATTGAAACAGATATGTAACACGTGAAGCTTCTTTACCCTGAGTCGGACTACTGATCTCCCTTGGCCGGTGCTATCTATTCTGCTGGGCAGCAGTTCTCCAAGGTCTAACAAAGATACCTTTCCTAGGTTATCTTTTTAACTGGAGATGCCTGGGGTTGCATCCGGGACCTTCTGCATGCAAATCCAGTGCTGTACCACGGAGGTTCTCAAAATGCGACTTAACTTTGTTTGATTTCTTCTTCTCAACGAACTGAAGGCCTCATGACATGAGTGGCTGCCTTTATTTAGAAAGATCAAATGGGAACAGCATGTGAGGCATTCAGTTCACTCTGGAAATATTTACAATTCCAGCCTGCGATCAGCCTTCCCCCAAAGTCTAAGTTGTAATTAATTGTCTGGCAACAACAGTGTGACTGACAGACTAATAAGGAAGGGCTGTGTAATGAATCTACCTGGAGGATTGTTTGCTCGGTCTCAGAACCTGCTTGCCAGTTGCCCCACAAAGCTGCGGGTTAGGCTTTAGAAAGCAAGCAAACGGCTTTGACATTTCCTACTTTCATAGGCTGTGCTAAAA
>NW_015240099.1:0-622 GCF_001447785.1 Gekko japonicus | reverse complement strand
AGACTCCACAGCTTAGAGGGAGTATTGGGCATAACTAATTTAGGCAGGAACAGTGGAAGTCACTAGAATAGCTCTATATTCATATCATTGGAAACTGTGCTACAGAAATCATTTAGATGGGCTTATCCACAATGGAAATCCAGTTGCAAAGGATCATTATAGTGCAATGATACTTCAATATCCAATGATGTGGGGATGCAGCCCCTAGTTTAGGACTATTTGGGAAGTCCCTTGAACCATCTAAGAATGAGTGGCTTTTCCATCCTAGCCCATCACTGGCTCAAGCAGCTTGGTGGTAATGCCCTTGTGGTTGAGCAGCATCAACCAAGCCCTTGGTTGCTTGAGTGGCATGTGGGGATGAGCCTTATCAATTCTTCACACTGTTTTTATGCAAGCTAGGATAAACAAATCCATCAGTGATGCTTGGATAGGTTTGTGGCCAGGGTAGTTTCCCCCCTTCCCCCAAAAAACCGCTGGTAGCCATGGCAGTTTTCTTGTTCAGACACCTGAACTATTTTAGGGATGCTTAATAGATGCCACCCAGCCATTCACAAACTAGTTAATCCTTACTCAGTACAACAGATCTACCCTCCAACTTTCCCAGAAGCAACGTGTGGAACCA
>NW_015240098.1:0-622 GCF_001447785.1 Gekko japonicus | reverse complement strand
TATTTTGTAACTTTCCATAAGAGTGTACGGGTTGGCAGGAGAATGCCTATTTGGCCACAATATGCCCTCATAATCACTTTGGTAAACAATCTTGAGACAGCTGTATAATACATGATGGGATAATGAGTTCAAAGCTGTAAAACCTAGAAATCTTTTACCTCATGAGGTAGTGGAATGGGCATTAGAGCTATAACAGCACTTTCTAACATCAGTAGCTGATCAGGAGGTGTGAAACGGTGGCAGTTTAAGACTTCCTTTCCAAGAACTACCTTACTTGAACTAGGAAACCCAGGAACTCTTTGAAAGCCTGTTCAGCAGAAACAAAATGCAATTGGCTCTGTCCTAAGGTAATAGTTATCCCAGGAAGACACAAGCATACACATCTTTTTAAAACCCTCAAATACATGTCATAATACAAATGTCAATGTATTTCTTCATTTCTGAAAGCATTCTGGTATCCCACTAAAGCAAGTTGTGTTGGATTATGGGCCATAATGGGCAAACAAGAGCCACCTCAGTCTTCAGATTTTTCCTTCTGGTTCTGAAAATATGTGGATTTCACCTGTTGAAATTTCAGCCTTCTGGGTCTTGTGGTTCCTTATTTTTCCCATAGCTGACTACA
>NW_015240097.1:0-622 GCF_001447785.1 Gekko japonicus | reverse complement strand
ATCATGCACTTCAAATCCAGTAGGGAGCCGTCATGACATCGGAGCAACATGCCCGTCGGATCGCAGCCATTCATAGGCAGAAATCCTTTGAACAGTGGTGCTGGGGAACAGCAAAAGGGGACATTTTGGCCTTTGCACCTGGCACGTAATTCTTCAGGTGCAGCTGGTTGGCCATTGTTCCAAAAAGGATGCTGGATGAAATGGATTATTGCTGTGGTGCAGCACAGCTGATCTAAAACTGCAAGGTTTGTTGCAAGTTACCCAACTGTAGAAGAGCAAAAGACAAAAAGCTGGATTCAGTGAGCGACAGGTTGGATTCCATGACTCCCTTCTTGTAGGTCAGCTCCTATGACTCTTTCACTAAGCCGTCCTTCAAAAGGGAAAGACTTCCTCCAATGGAGAATGGCTTTTTCTGATACAGCAAGGCTTCCACTAATGAAGGAAGTCTTCCTCTGTTGGAGGGAAACATATCAGAAGAGAGTGATAAAATCCGACACTATGAGTTTTGAGATATGTGGCTTTAGTTTTGAAATAGATGTTAACCAAATGACAACTTTTGAGCTAAATACTCCCCCATCCCCGTGTGCAACTCCCTGCAATATCTTGGACTCTGCAAGGTGCT
>NW_015240096.1:0-622 GCF_001447785.1 Gekko japonicus | reverse complement strand
GGCTTCAGGGTGAGTCTTGTTTCAGTTCCCATTAGTCACATTGCGGCTTCAGCAACAGAGATTCCTTGAGGAGTGCCTTTCCTGAACTTAGCTTTTTTTGTGTGTGTGTCTGTATTTTCCCTACCTATCTAGTTCTGGTTTCTACCACTACTAATTTTCCCAGCAGTGGCAGAGGACAATTGACCTATTTTGGGGGGGTGGTTTTGTGTGTGTGTGTATGCCCCCGCTTTTCTTTCCTTGCCTGCTTTTCTTTTCCTTGTTTCTAGCAGGAAGCAGTGAAACTGACTAAAGGCTGTCAATTTTCCTGGGTCCAAGAGAGAAAGATTAGGCTATGGCTCTATGCTGGCATTTCTCAGTTCATTGCTGATCCTGTAAGATACCATTCTGCCAGATTCTCAACAGTTTTTCACAATCTTTTAGCTTAAATGCCATCAAGTAGTATGGCGGGTGCTAAATAGGGGACACCCCCCAAAAAACCCTCCTATATATTCAAATGGAGAATTTATTTTAGCACAGATAGTGGCTTAATACAGCAGCAGCTACTGACAGATCACCAATCCTGTTGTTAGAGAAGAGTCTTGCTTTCACCTGGCTTTTGGCCCAGCATTCGATCAGGATTTAG
>NW_015240095.1:0-622 GCF_001447785.1 Gekko japonicus | reverse complement strand
TTTCTACAAAAAGAGCCCTGGAGGGAACAGTGCCCCAGCTAATGGCTGCAGCCTGAAAGGCGGTAAAAGACCATTCATGGAGGACAATAAAAGGTGCCTGGGTAATACGAGAACTGCAAAGATACATATTTATACCACAGTGATCTGTTCCTCCTCCTTTGGGGGGAATCTTGGTTTGATGAGATTCACAGATGAGCTTGACAAACAAAATTTGACATGCGAGGAATGCAGATTTTATGTCGCAGTGCTCTCTGTAGTATCTTTCCCAAGTAACACATCCTAGTTGACCCCCCGAGTCCTGCCATCTCTGATTAACTCCTCTTTGCTTGTGTGCTTGAGCAGCCTCACAGTGTTGTTGAATCAATAATAGAGATTCAGTCTGCCAAGGCAGTTTTCTATTGGCGGTACAAATTTCCCTTTTGAGAGTGCTGATTTTACTGGCCAAGGTAAGATCATTTTCCTTAGGTCTCTCTAGGGCGGTGTGAAATGGTGGCCAGGCATGATGTAACTGACCTTTCCTGTTTTACGCTCTTGAACCCTATTTGTATCCCTTCCTTCAGTCAAGGAGCTCGGGGTGGAGCATATGAGGTTATCCCATTTGTTTCAACTAATCATTCAGTGG
>NW_015240094.1:0-622 GCF_001447785.1 Gekko japonicus | reverse complement strand
ATTCCCATCAAGTCTAAATGGCCTGCAGAAGTGGCGGGAACACACAAATTAAAGAAGTGTTTTCCTTAAAAACTTCTGGTTCGGGCAGACACTTTGGGATCAAGTTTCATGTTGCTGACATATCACACAGTTCCCCGTGATTTTCCTGAGAAATGCCAAAGGAAAAAAGTATTGAAAAAAGAAACACTGGTGGTAACAGAGCAAGGCATCTCCAGTATCTTTGGGAGCTGCCAAAATTAACACATACAAGGTATTCGGTATCAAAGTTCTCCACATTTGGCTCGGCAAACACAATACCAATTGCAAAAACAAAGCTAAGGATTTCATGCTGATTAGTTCAATAAAAACCCTTTCATTAGGCGCACTTGGGAAATAAAGCTCTGGAGCACTGACTGAGATTTCTGTGGCTTCCTAGCGTTCGTACAAGACTGTGAACACTGTGCCAGCATCCTACTGCTCAAGCGTGTTGGGGACACTCTGGCCAACATAGGGCAGGCTTAATGAAGGAAAATGTTTCGGAAATAAAACACCGCCTTATGCTTTAGCATTAAACAGCTTTTGAAGAGGTTGTTCATATAGTCCACTGTTAGTATCCCTTTGAATAACAGCTGGAGCTAGAAAC
>NW_015240093.1:0-622 GCF_001447785.1 Gekko japonicus | reverse complement strand
GCTAGATCCCAAGTATTAAAGTACCCAAAAGACATGTGTTTGTTCCCTGTTAGCAGGGGGACGCCTTTGAATTTTGTGGCCCTGACCTATGTAGACCTATTTGAGTCACAATTTGCTACCTTCTCTGGACTTTTTAAAAGAAGTCTTTAAAAATCTTTGGATTGACTTGCTTTTTTCCAAGGGCCCCGCATACAGTTAAACAGATAAAGATGCCAGGAACCTGAACAAAATTTGTTAAGAAGTTTAAGGCGGGGTGCCAGCGGTGGTTAATACTGAATTCAGAGCCAGATACATGTGGCAGTATGCCATCCTCATCACTCACCTCCTGCATGTTTTTAAAAGTGGCCTGACAGGCCGCGTGTGCCCAGTGACACCCCCAACATCTTGCAGTGACTCTTCTCCTTGTGGGAGGCGGCAGGGGGTGGCCAGTCGGCCACCCAAGCCAAGACCTACTTCCCACCAAGCCATCACCAATCTCCTGTTACAGCAACAGCTCTTTAAAGGGGCAAATTTCTGGGGCAGAGGCCCAAACCAGCCCTCCACCATCCTGGTAAATCTGAGAAAGTCCTTCACTGCTGGACAACTCGGTTGTTTCTCTGTAGCAGTAGAAAAGAGCGAGAGT
>NW_015240092.1:0-622 GCF_001447785.1 Gekko japonicus | reverse complement strand
AATAGTTAACCTCACCCTGTGTGAATAAGATAAATCACTGCTGTTCATAAGAGGGTAGTTATTTTATGAAGGCTGTTCTCTCTTACTGAGCCTGTACGGATTCCCTGGGGGATTTATAGGCTGGGAATTGTTGTGACAACCTGGCACTTCCTTGTTGCGGTTAATTCAAAATGATTTTCTGCTTCTATCTGCTCTTTGCAGTGTAGGTTTCTTTTTATCAGCTCTACTACCCGCAGAATTTCTTACCATTGAAAGGATTTCTGTGTGGTTTTCTCTTGGTAGAAGAGCAGCCTGCTGGGATTCCTAGAGAAAAGGCACATAAAACAAATAAGACTGATCCTCGTTTTTTTAACTTAGTCTGAAGAGTTTATGTTCTTGTTCATTGGCTAGCTTAGAAATAGGTAAGCCTCTGCATTGACAAATACATGATGCTATGTATTACCAACTACAGGCCGTCCTCTTGAGAAATTCTGGTGCGGAGTGGAATTTTTATCCACAGTTGAGTTAAGCACTATGGGATCTCTTTGATGTAATCCAGATGACGGAAGAAATCTCTTAGAGGTAGCTGGTTGCACAGTGGGAAGAGAGGTGACTAATTTGGCCGGGCATGAAAGCTGATTGT
>NW_015240091.1:0-622 GCF_001447785.1 Gekko japonicus | reverse complement strand
ATCCAGTTTGTGTACCAAATTTGGGTACACACAAGGAGAAAGCTTAGTATAGTTGATTATTGTGAAGGCGGTAGGGTTTGTATTGACTAACATGCATTTGGAACTATTTGAATGCAGCCATCAGAAGCCTCAATGTGATTGCCTTTATAAATATGGCAAGATTTTGCATGAAGTGTGTGTGTGGGTATTTGTGTGGCTGAAAGAAGCGTCTAATTACTTTCTTAAAATTCTCTGCCACGACCCTGGAAAATCCTGTGGTTAAAGTGAAGTTTATGAACTCAGAGCCTGTCTTCGAACGAACAAATATATTGTCACCTTAATTCTCAATGTGTTTTCCTTGGAAGTAAGCCCCACTGTAATTACTGTCGTTTACTGACATTTTGGTCTTCAGGACAGAGTTCAGATGCAGTAGTGCAAGTCATGACTGGTTTGCCGTTCCCTGCTTTCCAAGAAACGCCGCCACCCCCACCTGTACCATCAGCTCCATCTTTTAAAACGTTGGGCCAGCCCCTGTGTGTGCATATGGTAGGCTAAAAATGTGCTAGGTGACTCAGAAGGAAGTCTTTGGTGCTTCCGTTTTCACAACGGCCCAGAAGATGCCTTTTGCACAGTGCAGCAGCTG
>NW_015240090.1:0-622 GCF_001447785.1 Gekko japonicus | reverse complement strand
TTACCTTTTACATGGAGACAGAATTTGCAGGGGGAATTTCCTGTTCCTGCCTCTGTCTCTGCCTGGTCAGCATTCAGACCCTGAAGGAGGCAGGTAAATTCTGGTAGGTTTGTCATATTGACGCTGGTATGATTAAGAGTGGCAGCTTTGTCAAAATGTCAGCCTGGATAGGGGAGCTTTGAGAGGTGGATTCCTGCCTGCAACTCGGAAAGTGACAGACGGAGAGAAGAGGAGAGGCAAAAGGCACAGCAGCTCTCTTGTAGCGAGCATGGCCAGCGCCATTCCCTTTCAAAACACCTCTGGGTGCATCTTTGCCGATTCCTAAATGCAGAGAGGTCAAGGCTGTGAGGGGTCGAAACGTTCAATGAGATGGCGTTTCCCTTGCCCAGATAACACGTTTTCCCTTTCCCTTCTCATTTAGGACTGCCATTTCAGATGTCGGTGTATGTGGCTGAGAGGGAGGCAGTGAAGTCCAGCATATCTTGGATGCACGGTAGAATGAAGGTAAAGAAAAAAAATGACATTTCATGTCATGTATGCCCATCGAAGCATACATAAGAACAGATGTTAGGGTTGCCAGCCAAGGGCTGGCGATCCCTTGGAGACTGGGTGGGTTGGGACC
>NW_015240089.1:0-622 GCF_001447785.1 Gekko japonicus | reverse complement strand
CCAGCCTGAGAGTTCCTACCAGTTGTGTGATGTCTCAGGCATAATTCTTTACCACCCCTGGTAGATGAGATCTGTTTTCCGTATGGAAAAGGACCCCAAGACCTTCTGCACAAGACCTTCAACAGTGAACTGTGGTCCATTTCTTCATAAGAGTTAAGAAGCATCTTCAGAATTCTGTCTGTTCTTCTGCAGGGAAATCAGAACATTCCTCGAAATCCAGATTTTGCTGCCAGAGTCTCAGCAGCCTAGATGATTGGTGCTGCAACATACCTCCCCCTCATCTTCTGATGGGATTTCCTCCCTCAGTTGCCTGGCTTCTTCTTACCCAACCAAATAAAAAGATCCAAAGATTCTTCTCCAGCATTATGTTTGTGTGCCTATATAAACTACTGCATAACACAAGGGTTTGTTTTTCTTTTTTCATATTTTCCCCCCACCCTTCATTCATCCATCCGTTCCTTCTGCTAAGCCTTCACAAACACGGCAGATTTGTACACTTTCTCGAGCAGTGTCAGCCTGGAAGCTTATAAGTGTCACTGAATGAATACCAGTTACTGGCCGTCCTTCTAGTGTTTTCTGTTTGTGTGTGTTTTAATGGAACTCGAGGGCAGCTGTAATATTA
>NW_015240088.1:0-622 GCF_001447785.1 Gekko japonicus | reverse complement strand
TCCCATCAATACTGGAGCAGCCAACTCGGCAGAAAAGAGGAAAAAAGGGGGGAAAGGAAGACAAACTCCTTTCAGTGCCGCTTAGAAAGCCTATTGATTCTGCCGCTCTTAAAAGGCTGTATTCTCCACTGATTGAAACCTCCGTCGGCGGCTTAAGATAGCTCTTTTCATGCTTGAGTTAACTGTAAAAGAGCGGGCCATTTATTGACTGGTCAACTGACTCATTTCCCCCTTGATTTACCTCCAGGTAGGGATGCATTTTTTAAGGCTCTTTCCATTTTTTTTTTGGGGGGAGGGGGTGTTTGCCATATAGCAGGGTGCATAGCAGGCCTTGACTCTGTGCATTTAGAGGAAGCGGCAGGGGATGGCTTTGGAACCCACCTCCCTTCTCCCAGCGGTGGGGACACTGGCAGGGAGGGCTGTACAGAGTCAGCTTCATAAGGAAACCGTCTCATTATCTGCTTGCTTAGAAATGAGTAAATTCGCTTGTGCTTTGCAAGCTGAGATCGAAGCCGTCGTACCCGTTTTGCTCGGGGCAGTTTTGGCTTCCCTGTCTGCCCATCTCCGGTTCCCAAACTCTTAAACCAATGGTGATCATTATGTCACCATTGTGACCATCATT
>NW_015240087.1:0-622 GCF_001447785.1 Gekko japonicus | reverse complement strand
TTTTGCCATCTGATGGTTGACTGTTTTGGTTTTTACAGTTTTATTGAAATGATCTCCTCTTACATTTTACTATGCCTGAACCTCTCATTTCATACTATAAGCAGAAAAGTGGCACAACACCATTTAAATATTTAACATTTAAATCGGTCAGTGACAGTACCATGGCAGTATGCTCATGGAATGACAGAATTCATGATGTTTGTTCATATATAACCCCAACCTGCTAGTGACATATAGTAAAGGAAACCATATTAATAACTGCTCACAAGATCATATTGCCTGTGCTCTTTGTTAAATGAGTCAAATATCTTGCCACCTTTTATGTTGAGCTTAAAACAAAGTCTGTTATAAGAAGATTAACTCACAATTTAATGGATTGCACCTATGATTGTTTTAATTTGCAAATGATCTCTTCGACGTAACCAAATCTGTAAAGCAACATGCAAAGTATTCTAGGCCTGCAAATAATGAGCTATTGATTCTTTTGTTATGAGATCATTCTGCTAGGTGGCAAAATACCTTTAGGCCACAGTGTATTACATGAACAAATTATGGTACCTGCTGCTGACAGTGAAGAAATGACAGCCAAAAAAAAATCTCATTAAAATCCATGATGGGGGGG
>NW_015240086.1:0-652 GCF_001447785.1 Gekko japonicus | reverse complement strand
AAACTGTTTTTAACACTTTTATGTAAGCCGGGCCTGCTTTGGTGGGGAGTGCGGAGTATAAATCCAACACATGATAGATAGATATATGATTGATAGATAGACTTCTCCTCCATGAATCTATCTCATCCCCTTTTAAAGCTGTTTATTCCAATGTGGCCATCACTCCATCCTCTGTCAGCCAATCCCACAAATAGGGACCACTTTGGTGGGAAGGTCACAGGGTTCCGTGCGCCTCGGTGTTTAGTCATGCCGGCCACATGACCACGGAAACGTCTTTGGACAGCGCCGGCTCTTTGGCTTGGAAACGGAGATGAGCACCGCAACCCTAGAGTCGGATTCGACTGGCTTTCGAGCAAGGGAACCTTTACCTTTACTTTGTCGCTCCTGGATCGGAGCAAGCAACCCTCCCAAACCCCCTCCCCGAGAGTCAGGATTGACAGACAGAGCTTTCCAGCTGAATGGCCCTGTACCTAGAGCACGGTCTCCAGCCATGTCGATAACACACTTGTGCTGGTCACCTACGGAAATAAACGGAACTGGGCCGACAAAGCGCCCCTAGGCACGTGCAGAGCGCCTCCCCCTTTGCCAGGGAGCCGCCCCCGGACGGCCTTGGACCCTGGCCGGCCCTGGCGGGGCGCCGGCGCCGCCCGGA
>NW_015240085.1:0-622 GCF_001447785.1 Gekko japonicus | reverse complement strand
CAGGCAGGCAGTTTAGAATTAAAATTAGCCACAACAGGAAATGACACCCCAGGAAAAGGAAGACACCAGGGCAGCGGCCAGGGAAAGATAAGTCCCCCATCTGGATTGTAAAACTGACTCCGGCTTTTGAGTTGCTGGGCTTAGTCAGAAGTCGCCCTTGTGGAGAGAGAGGGAGAAAGAGAAGCAGGCCGTTTGGGCAGTCTCTCGGGACAGGTCGGTTTGTTTGTCAGGCCAGAGCACGTGCCAGGCCCAGCGGGCCAAGGATGGAAGTGCAATTCACACTTCCTCAGCTTCTCAGATAGCTTTTCCCCCCACAGCTGTTTTCTGATCTCGAACTTGTTAAAGGCAGTCCGTCTGGGAATAGGTCGGTAGTCCACTGCAGTAATGACTGTTGGTACCAGCTCTTACTGTGGGTATCGTCAGGCTGTCGCTGTATTGCCTTATACCTTGTAACTCCACACGCTGCATCGCTCACGATGTCGCTTTGCCTTAGGGAGTTTGCTGTTCTCATTGGTGCATGCGTTGTTTTGTATTCCTGGCCCTTCTGGATCAATCTCTCTTGTTGTATGATTTCATTCCTTCCTTCCTTCCTTTCCTCTGTAACCTGCTTTGAGTCTCAGGG
>NW_015240084.1:0-622 GCF_001447785.1 Gekko japonicus | reverse complement strand
GGAGACGGGGCTGAGCTGACCTTTTCCATTCCCATGTCTGTGTTCAGTGTACACAAGCACTCCCACAGACACAACTCTGAACTACTCTACAGGTTTGTTGTGAGGAATTATGCAGATTGTGCACATGAAGTGCTTTTAAGATGGAGAAATGATATATCAGTGCCTGGTATAATCGTATACTACTAGAACAACTTACATTCCACACTTAGTATTCCTGCCACTTTCCTTCTCCCGAATTTATTTTCTGCTTCACACTCATAGCTTCCAGCATCATCAAGGGTCACACCTGGGATATGAACAATTCCATCCTTGCTTTCAAGTGTCTCATCTTTATGGGCCAGTTTTCTTCTTATGACAATCTGGGCAGCAGGGCTACTTTCCACAGAGCACTGTAGTGTCACCTTTTCTCCTTCATTCACTGTTGCAGAAGGAAGTATAGAAAATTCTGGCAACCTGGGGGCACCTGTAGGAGAAGAAGCATCCATTTATAAAGCTTCCTTTGCTGTACTTTCCCTTCAGATCTGTAGGTGTCTGGCATTCGGCTTCATGAATCGCTGAGTAAAGCAAACACAAACGCACACCTGATCGTTTGCAGGATTACAGCACTAGTGCATACTTAAAA
>NW_015240083.1:0-622 GCF_001447785.1 Gekko japonicus | reverse complement strand
ATGATGATGATGATGATGATGAAACAAAATTTACTTTTTTGGATTCTGTTATAACTTTACACAGGACAATGTAATAGTTACCTAAAGATTCTTAGAGCTCATATATTCCCTTCCATCCTTCTCCTGTACAAGCTGACTAATTAAGCCTTCCCTTTTACAGAAAACCACTGCTGCTTGCTACTTCCAAACCACAAACAATATTTTGTTCTTTACCCTCGAGGGCTAAATTATGATTTAGAAACTTGGTTTGGAGGATGGAGAATGATCAATAATATGTGGTTTAGAAATAATGACAAACTGTGGATTTTACAAAGAGGAAGTATTTTAATTATCGAGCCACATATGAGTGCACGATTCCAAGGATTGCCTCAGTCACATGCATGCTGCTTTCTCAGAACTTGTACTGCATCGTTTTTGTAACTCATGCTCATGCTGTGCCTCCTCACACCCTTTTTGATCACTGGAACATGACGTTGTAGTGCTTCTCATTTGTGTTATTCTCAGCAGTGCCTCAACCCATCAGACATCTTGTTTTAAGATTTATGGTCAAATAACAAATATTGTAGATCTAATTCTGAACCTCCCCCCTGTGTGGATCAGCAAAACCAGAAAATGGACCCAG
>NW_015240082.1:0-622 GCF_001447785.1 Gekko japonicus | reverse complement strand
GGCCACTTCAAAGTTCCAAAAATGCAATAATTCTACAAAGAAAAATTCATATTGATAGCCTAATGAATCCCATAAATGCACTGCAGCGTCCGTTCTTTAGCAGATAAGATATCCTCCTGTATGGACCTGATGGAGTTTCTCTGCTCCGCTCCTGCCTACTCTGGAACAGCAGTGTAAAGTTGCTCTACTGCTCCAAGCTCCTGGGCCAATAAACAGACTGCAAGATGCCATCATGACAAAGCAGGGGGGAGAACACTGGCACACAGTCCCAGCGCAGCTGGTTGAGCAGCTCTTCAAAACATCTTGAGAGCCCTTACATTTGATACTAGGAGCTACTATTTCAGCACAATGATTCATTACAGTGGATTTCTCAAACTAAGAGGAAAGATACTGAAGTATATTATTCGTCACTAGAGGGGGAAGGGTGGAAGAGATTAAATTTACAGAACAGCAGTGAGTGGCCACTAGGCCATGTCTGTATAGACCAAGCCCGTTATTAATACTTTATACAAGGCTGCTGATGGGGGATTTTAAAATTTATTTTGTTTTTCTTTGCTGTCAAGTTGCTGCTGACTTACAGCAGACCCTAAGGATTTTCAAGGCAACAGTCATTCAGAGGTGG
>NW_015240081.1:0-630 GCF_001447785.1 Gekko japonicus | reverse complement strand
CTCAGCTTAGAGGGAACACTGGTTCCTATCCAGCCCATTCCTATTTGAATCTGATGAAGGAAAGAAGAAGAGATTGGATTTGTACCCCACCCTTTGCTCAGCATCTCAGAGTGGCTTACAATCTCCTTCCCCTTCCCCTCCCCACAACAGACACCCTGTGCGGTAGGTGGGGCTGAGAGAGCTCTCTCGAGGACTGCTCTTGAGAGAACAGCGGCTTGCTCATGGTCACCCAGCAGCTACATGTGGAGGAGTGGGGAATCGAACCCGGTTCTCCCAGATTAGAGCTCGTGCTCCTAACCACTACACCAAACTGGATGTCTTTGGAGCTTTGACTCTGGAAAGCTTATACCCTGAAAATCTAGTCAGTCTCAAAGGTGCTACTAGACTCAAATGAACTCTTCTGCTGTGGACCCACACTGAAACTATCTGCTCGAAATTGCGCTGTTAATGTCTGCCTACGGGCTATGTTCTCGCTGCCTACTCCATGAAAGCAAAATGTTCATAGTCTTCAAATGTGCCACTTCATTCTGCCCATTTTGGCGGCAATAGCTACTTACCCAGCGACGTTAGGTACCAAACATCAAGGAAAACTGGAAGAGTAGCCGATCCAATCTAATTTATTGCAGCAAG
>NW_015240080.1:0-622 GCF_001447785.1 Gekko japonicus | reverse complement strand
GAGATATCCTGGTCCCAAGCCATGATTTGCTTGGTCACAGCATTAAGTTACCATGTCCAATATGTGCTCCCTGCTTTGCTGAGATCATCAAGGGAATGAGAAAAAACTCAGCAAAACTCAGTGGCATATCAGAACAACAGAAAACATAAAGAAGACAAAAGACCGTGAAGATGAAGAGGGGCAGGGGTTTTCACCCTTTAAAAACCATTTTTTACAGTAAATATTGGAGTTTATGAAAACTTTGAAGGAGCACTTATTAATTCAGCAGAGATTGTGGTCTTTGAACACTTTGTGGGCATATTTCATAGTATTATGGAATGAAAGGAGTACTGTGAAACCCTCTATTTTTAACTTGCAGTGCATGATCCTATAATGTAGCCTTGTAGGTCTGTTTCTTTTTCTTTCTTCTTTTTTTTACAATGACCCACTTTTAAACACATTTAACATTTATGCTTTCTGGGAAACTACTTCTGGCAATCTTTCTTTAATGCTTAGTGTAATTCAGTAACAGAATATCAACTTCTCAGTGCAGTAGCTAGACTAAATGAATGGCCTTTGTGTTTTTTGTGTTTTTTAAAACTGGTTTACCTAGCGGCTAAACAGCTATACTTTTTGAAACTTG
>NW_015240079.1:0-622 GCF_001447785.1 Gekko japonicus | reverse complement strand
ATAGTAGCATGGATTAAATATGTGAATCACCATTTTCAAGCTCAATTGTTGTGGAAATTCCAATTTCTAACAAGAACACAAGTCAATTGCGTTTCCCAATTTCTTGGCCCACTGTGGATTGGAAAAACAGATTTCATTAACGATAGTGTAAAAGGTTTTGTGATATTTTAAACTTCTATAGACATTTATTTCTATTGAAGTAGTTTGCCACTAAACCGATAATAAATTAACCTCAATGTGTACTTCGGGCCAAACCAGTCATTGGGGTGGATCCCACTTAAACTTTCTATCCTCTTGGTGGGGGTGTGTGGAGATTTCCCCCAATTTCTCCTTCCTGCAGCAGACCTCTATTTCCTCCAAGCTATTCCTGGTGTTCTCGATCCCCCCAGGAACAACATTTCAGAGAGCACTTTGGGGTACAGCAAGAGACGGTAGACAGGGAAGCCACACTTCCACAAACTGAAATCCTTCTATCTGAAGAAATGGTAGATGGGATGCAAGCCATCACACTGGAGTTCTCTAAGTGGATCTCCTGGCATGGTTTTTGGGCTGCAAAGGCAGCTGCAGAAATTAGATTATAGGAACCAGATTTGTGATCCCAGTGTGGTAGGTGAACTCTTTT
>NW_015240078.1:0-622 GCF_001447785.1 Gekko japonicus | reverse complement strand
AAAGGTGCTTGTCCGCAGAGGCCAAAACTTTCCTCTGCTGTTTCTGCTCAGCAATACACAACAATTCAAGAACAACAGAAAGCCAGAATATAGAAGGAAGAAAGGCACAAAAGATGAGAAATGGGAAAACAGCAGGAAGAGCTCACCCAAAAAAGACACTTAAAACCGAATCGGAACAAACATAAAAAGAGAGATCGCCTCATCTTCCTACCTTAATTTCTTTGTGCGTGCTCAGCTTCTTCACCAGTGACAAGAGCCAGATGCAGGCGGCCTGTCGTATGTGAGGATTGGGACTGCCAATATGTTTATTCAGAATGAGATCCAAGACCCAAGGAACCACATCATTAACTTTCACATCTATTGCAATTCAAGAAATGGGAAGGAGGGAGAGAGAATTGAGACACGATTATTACAGAAAGGGGAAAAAATGGGGAATTTTATCAGCACTTATTAGGCTCCAAGTTATTCAGTGGTATGATCCTTGTCCGAGATGCCTTTAACCAGGCACAGGAAAAGCTACAACATTTTTCCAGGAGTTATAGTGGGGGAATAAATCAGGCTTGAGCTATCTAGGACCTGAGCAGCTGAATACTCTTGGAAGCATGGACGGCTTCAAAAGGGA
>NW_015240077.1:0-622 GCF_001447785.1 Gekko japonicus | reverse complement strand
TGTGTGTAGCCAAGGTGCACTCTGCTAAGGAGAAGGGATACAGTTACTCCCAATACTGAGGGCTTTTTTCTGATTGGCTACCTATGTCCTCTGTTGAAAGACAAAGATCCATACTTCATTGGAAGTATGTGCTGGTGGAGGCAGTTTTTCCATGTCTCCCCTGTGTCTGAATATCCACCTACAAACACCAAAAATGGTGAGGGACCAACACAAACTAAAACCACTTCAAAAGGATGGATGTATTGAGGAGAACAAAATGGGCAAAATAGTGTCACCAGAACATCTAGATTAATTCCTAAATTAGACTACCGTGATGCGTTTTACACAGGATAGTATTTGAATATGATCTGGAAAATTTGGCTAGTGAGAAATGCCGAAGCTAGGTTTTCGTTTGATATGAAAACAACTACGTCAACTTCTTATATGATTTTCGTTCAGATTCAAGGTGCACCACGTTAATGCTTTTCTGCATTGTCCTGAATATCCTTCTGCATTTTTATTTTAGTAATCTGATGGTGTAGTGTTTTAATATATTAATCTGCTTTGTTATCCTATTTATTACAAGCTATTACAAAATACTTTAAAAGCAGCCTTTTATTATTCTATTAATAATAAACAAAGA
>NW_015240076.1:0-622 GCF_001447785.1 Gekko japonicus | reverse complement strand
AAAAAATCTTACTTAATTGCGGGGTTTTAAGTTTTTCCCCTTTGTTCTTTTGTCTGTTATTTTAAGAGATAAATAAATAAAACGTTTTAGCTGCCCCAGCTGAATGTTTATTTCTAAAATCCAAAGGGCGTGACGCTCAAGTGGACCATTGAGTCCTACCGGAAGAATAGGAGTGGCATTTTTTGCTGCCTTTTGGAAGACTCTGTAGCAGCTTCAAGTCCCCGGCTCACAGGTCTGCTGCCCACAATACTAGAAGGGTTGTAATTCTGGCTCCCTCTCTTCCAATCATAGAAGCCTGATGTCATGCAACTTCCTGTCCTATGCTTGCAACCCAGTGGGTCCCATGCTGCCACCTAGGAGTTAAAGGTGGTTCCAGTATCTGAAAAGGTTGGGTCACTGTTTTAACTGATGTGTCACCTTATTCCCTTGGTAAATTTCCTTGGCATCCATAGTTAAATGATCTCAGGAAGCAGGCGACGGACATAATCAAAAGCTACCACCAGTCAGAGTAGATAATGCTGAGTTAGATAGACCAAATACGGCTTTATATGTTCATATATTTTACATGTGCAGACGGAGCAGAAGCCTTCATTCTTTTTGGCCACCTGCTGCATGAATTTAT
>NW_015240075.1:0-622 GCF_001447785.1 Gekko japonicus | reverse complement strand
TCCATGTTCAGAGGCAGTGTGCCTGCCATCACTGGGGAGCAACACCAGAGCTTCCATGCTCGACTTGTTGGCATTCTTGAGAGTATTCTGGTCTGGAGGGAAGATGCTGGACGAGAGAGACCGTTGGTCTGCTCCAGCAGGCATCTTCTCTGTTATAACATGGATGCGATAATAAGTGCATTATTGCCCTCCTTCTTTGCTACAAAGCTTTTCTGTTCCGGCACTCTCTGCTCCGTGCCCTGCCGAGAGACTGCTGTGGGCCTCTTAGGGTCATGCTTTTAATTCTAGAGAGGCCAAATGTTGCCAACGGAATGGATTTTCTTTATTAGCGTCTTCCAAGCACCGGTGCTCTCGGAATGCCTTTGGAGGAGGGATGCTTAACGCCGACTTGAGCTGTGATTTAATAATAATAATGAAAAAACACACGACCAGGAAAACGTCGATCCATTTTGTCTGGATCTCGGGATTTCATGAGATGGCCGCTCTTGTCATCGAGGGCACGGCGTTTCCCGGTATCCTTTGCTTGTTTTTGTATTCCGTTGTAATGAGAGACGATGAGGAGAGAAATGAGGTTATTAGGAATTTTATTTCGGCTGCCAGAGAAAGTGATTTTCTTTTTTTT
>NW_015240074.1:0-622 GCF_001447785.1 Gekko japonicus | reverse complement strand
AGCCTCCAACTGCCCTAATAATGCCGTTTAGACGCGGCGCATCTACTACAGCCACCACGCTCCTGCACCGGTCTCCGGCCACCGAGGCCCGTCCAGCCTCGCAGCTGCCACGGCGGCACTGTGACGACGTCCATCTCCGATGCCCGGCAGGCCCCCCGATGGCCCCCGCAACAGCCGCCGCGTCCGCCGGCCGGATCATGCCAGGTGCCCTGCAACTCGCCGCCCGTCCCAGCCGGGGAGGCGGCACATCGGCAGGCCCACGCCCCCACTCCCTGTCGTAGCCCCGAAGAGGAGCTCGACCGCGCGGCCCCGCTCGTGCATAAAAACCAAGCAGCCGGCCACTGAGGCCTGTGGAGCTCCGCAGCCGCCGCCGCCTCGCTCCGACGACGTCCATCTTCGGCGCCCAGCAGGCCTCCACGACAACTGCTGCGCCCGCTGGTCGGATCGTGCCGGGCGCCCTGCAACTCGTCGCCAGTCCCAGTAAGTGAGGCACGCCGGCAGGTCCCGTCTCCCGTCGCTGCCCCGAAAAGAAGCTCGACCGTGCGGCCCCAGCTCGTAGAAAATTAAGCAGCCGCACCCTCGAGCTCCCAGCCGGCCGACAAAACGCGCGGGACTGCTGGAA
>NW_015240073.1:0-622 GCF_001447785.1 Gekko japonicus | reverse complement strand
AAAAAAGGCAATTCTCCATTGTAAAGACTGGGCATGTCAACTCAAATTCAACATACCAGTGGAATAATACTTCCTCATGCAGCTCCCTAAATCTTGCCAGAGAAGGCCAGGTATGCACCGCTTCTGGCAAGGTGTCCTGTAAAGTAGGGGTAATCACAGAAAAAACCCATAGCCCCGGTAGAAGATAAGGGAAACTTCCCAGAAAGAGGGAACCATGAAAAGATGACAGTGTGTTGATCTTAAATGTCACTCAGACATGGACTGGCAGAAGCATTCCTTCTGGTATGTGAAATGTGGCTCCCAAGTTGTGAAAGGCTTCATAGGTAAAAACTAGTCCCTTGAATTGAGTCCAGAAATCCAGTGGAAGCCAGTGCAGTAGTCCTGCAATCTGTAGTTTACATGCATAGCATCCCTTACTAGTTAAGAGGCACAAGGCTGCATTCTACAATAACTGCAGTTTCCGAGTTACCTTCAAGGGCGGCTCCACATACAGCATGTTAACGGTGGTCCAGTCTGGAGGTTACAGAGCATGCATCGTTGTAGCTAGGATGTCAGCTTTGGAATCACTTGTAAATGATAGAAAGCATTCCTGGCCACAGCATTTGCCTGTTTAAAAATAAAA
>NW_015240072.1:0-622 GCF_001447785.1 Gekko japonicus | reverse complement strand
CTGTGATTTGATGGCACTTTCCACCACAAGGGAATCGTTCTGACTTGATTAGACTAGGAAATCTATGATATTGGAAGGCTTGATCAAGGATGGCAGACCTGATTATTTTTGGATAACTTCTGAGTAAAGTGGCTATCTCATGTAGTGTAGCACACTGGGATAGAGGTTTATTAGCGTGTGCCACAGCTGTGATTAAAGAAGAAAGAAACCCCAGCATAGGCTGTGGAGCTAATGAAATAATTGCTCAGTATCAGCATATGCATTAACTGCCTAATAAAATAATATGCTAATGGTAATACTAATTAATAAACATGTAGGGCTCACTCTGATGTCACCGCTATATCCCCATGCCATCTCTTAACTGCTTAGAAAATGGAAAAGGCAATTTTGCTACTTCACATCCTCAACTCTTCCAACTCCCCCCACTCCATCCATTGAAATGCTGCCAGTTTTTGAAGCTTGTTGGCTTCTTTTTTAGGGGTTGAAGTAGTGTGAGGTAGCACCGTAGAGTGGCTCTTTAAATGGCTGTATTTACTCAAATGCAAAACTAAATTTTTGCGAGATATATCATAAAAAGAGAGTGTTTGTCTTAAATTTGCATACAAGTTTCAGTTATGTCCAA
>NW_015240071.1:0-622 GCF_001447785.1 Gekko japonicus | reverse complement strand
GCCTGTGTTTTGATCAGGCTGTAAGGAATGTTATTGTAAGAACCGTCCTTCTGCAGAGCTTGTCCTACAGAGGCCTGTAATACCTGTAATTGTTCCCCCTTCAGTTCACGATGCCTCTGCAAAAAAAATGATTGGTTTGTGCTTTAGATCAGGCTGCGATCAATAGCGAGCCCTTGCTGGCATCCTATTAATTGAGTCTTATGCTTAGAGTCCTGGGGATATTGATTGGAACAGTAAGTTCTGCTAAAATTTGGGAAGTGCTTACTTGAATTATGAAAAACAGGAGGAGAGAACATTGCCATATTGGATCGGCTTCATTCGCAGCAGATTATCCTCCAGTAATTGCAGGTGTCCATTCGCTTTTGTTACCTGTAACCCTAAAAACAATGCTATGGACGTTCCCGCATTTCTCTCTTTGGGTTGACCCCACTGTCATCCTAGAATGCCACCAGTGGGTCCATCATCACAGAGGAACACCTGTTTGTTTTGCTTTCAGCAAAAGGGCTTTTTTTTGGTTTCTGTTCTTTGCCCACGTTTTTAAAATGGGAAAGAGAAATGCACAGTATAGATCGATAGCCATGGAACAGCGCGGCAAGACGGTCGCGTCTGAGCATGCCGGCCA
>NW_015240070.1:0-622 GCF_001447785.1 Gekko japonicus | reverse complement strand
CTTGTGTGATTCACATCTCCCACAAAACAGAGGAGGGAATTGGACTGTATAGCTCAAACAATACTGGAATTTAGTATTCCATATATTGACCTGCTATTTTTTGTTGACAGCAAGCCCAAAAGATTTGGCTATCATTACTTTTATTAATTAAAAACACACTGGAAAGAGAAATACTTAGCCAAATGTTTGCAGCTGTACAAAGTTCTAGGCTTTGATCTTTGAGAATGTGCTTAATATATGCAGCATATTATTATCTGAGCAACATTCATTATGTTCCTGCCCTGTTCGGACCCTAAGAGAGGTACAGTCACTAACAGTGTCTTTCCATTGTGTTCTACTTGGTACCACTGCAACAGATTTAAACCCTGAAGGAAAAGCACTTAGTTTCAAGTTCATTATTGTATGGTGAATCCCAGGACAGAGCCCCTTTTGGGCTCTGACGCTGAGCCCAGATTTTGTATTTCCCAAAATCTAGGACCAATGTGGTCATTACGGGTTATACCACAAATCAGAAATCTATGCAATGCAGATTAAAAAGCAGAAATGGGAGGTCTGAACTAGGGAGGAAAATAACCTGGGCATGGCAGAGAGAGATGATGCAGGAAATAAAGACAAAGTGGAA
>NW_015240069.1:0-622 GCF_001447785.1 Gekko japonicus | reverse complement strand
GGTGGAGGGCAGGTGCGGTGCTGGTAGAAGTACCACCGCCGGTCCATCTCGCAGGGCAGGATCTCGTAGGCCACGTAGCGCACGAAGCGCTTGTAGAAGCCCAGGCCCGTCTCGTCCAGGAGGCCATCCCGGGGCAGGGCCCTCTGCCCGTTGGCGATGGCCCGCTTGAAGCTGCTGGACCGCTTGCTGCTGATCTGCAGAGAGAGACCGTGACGCGCGATGGCGGCCGACTGACCGTGGCAAGATGCCACCCCCTACAGCGAGGAGACTGGGCACGCGCCGTCCACCTCGCTGGCCTCTGAACCTGGGACTGGCGGTTCAGGCCTTTGGGATCACGGCCTCAAACTGATCTCCTAAACACCCCGGGTCATTTGGTTTCCCGAAAGTCCATTTCTGGGACAGGCAAGAGACGTTAACTAGGCTCAGAGCTGTCAGTCAAGGAGCCGACAGCTACAGTCATCTTACCAAGCCCTCCTTTCGTTGGCCCTACCGTCTGAGAGTAGGCGGGTGGCAGCCCGGAGAAAGTCTTTTTGGTCACGGCCGCGAAACTCTGGGATTCGCTCCCTGGAGAGAACTGCCTGTCCACTTCCGTCCCTGTCTTCCAGCAGTGGATGAAGACTTT
>NW_015240068.1:0-622 GCF_001447785.1 Gekko japonicus | reverse complement strand
AACATGAAGATGAAATGTTTTGGTGGGGGAAAGGCAAGGGACAAGTTCAGTTCAAGAGCTGCTATTCCGGGATGAACAGCTGTTTGGGGCAGCTGCTATTCGGGGATGGACCACTCTTTGGGGCAGATAGGAATCCCGAAAGAGGGCCCAGACAGGAAGCAGAAGTAGCCCTGTCTAGCCTGCTGACATCCGCTGTGCCCTCTGCTTCTCTTCTTTTTTATAAGCCTGGCTACAGCCAAGTGAGATGAAATAATAGGTGTCGCTCTGCTCTCTCAATACGTGGTAGCTTTTTCCTTAAGCCTGGTCTAGGAGGGGCCGTCAAGCTGCCCTTTCTGTACAAAGTCTAATGAGGTGGACAACAGTCTCATCCACCGGGCAGGAAGGTGAAAAACAGGGTCCTAATTAGGCATCATTTTTTTTCCTGGGTACCTCCTGGGTTGGGTCACAGATGGGTTCTGGGAGCTCCAAGCTTTTCAGGTGTGTGTGGGGGGACTGATTCAAGTCATTGTTGTAGCATGGAGGGAAAGGGCACTTAGACACACACCCCCATGCCATTTTCCAGATTTGAAACGGCCCCAGTGAGCCAGTATTCGCACTTGCTGGGGAAACTGACATGTAACTG
>NW_015240067.1:0-635 GCF_001447785.1 Gekko japonicus | reverse complement strand
TCTACGAAATGACCCCTGGGTAGGATATTCGGGGCAAGAGGGTGACAGAGGTGGTTGGCCATTGCCTGCCTCTCTGGAACAACCCTGGGCTTCCTTGGTGGTCTCCTCAGGGCAGTGACTACTTGGTGAGGCAAAATTAGGAAGGCCCAAAGCACCGGTCCTCCGTGGTACAGGGGGAGATGGGAATTCCCTCTGGGCCTCTGCCACTACAGGCCTAGGGTTGCCATCCTCCAGGTGGGGCCTGGAGATCTCCTGGAATCGCACCTGGTCTCCAGACCACAGACAACGGTCCCCCCTCAGTGTTCCCTCTAAGCTGAGTGAGTGTGAGCCGGCTCACAGTTCTTTAGCCTCCGGCTCACACATTTTTGCCTCAGCCCAGGAAGGAGGGCTCCGGAGCAGACTAATCTATGCAGTAACTGAATCGCTCACCCACAAGTTTAATGGCAGGAGCTCACAAAATAGAATTTTTGCTCACAAGACTCCACAGCTTAGAGGGAACATTGGTCCCCCCCCTGGATAAAATGGCAGCTTCAGAGGGCAGGCAGTACTATTATCCCGCACTGATCCCTCATTGGGAGCTCAAAGCGGCTTTTCACGTTGCTCCCCCCTCCTAGAAGAAGAAGAAGAAGAAGAAG
>NW_015240066.1:0-622 GCF_001447785.1 Gekko japonicus | reverse complement strand
AAGACGTGCAGATCCCCCACCGTGGCTTGACAGCCCTACAATGGGTAAATGGGACACAATTGTGTAGACCAGGCCTGTAGCCAGGATTTCTTAAGTCAGGGGGGCATTTAAATTTCTCAGGGTGCCCTGGCTGATCAATTTAATCTGGGGGAGAAGGCGCTGACACCCTTGGCTGGATGGGGAGTCGGGGGGCCTAGCCCCGAGATGCCCCACTGTAGCTACGGGCCTGGTGTAGACTGAGTCAGGGTTTGCTGTTCCTCTTCTCCCTGATTCCCCCAGCCCTCAACTCTGTGCAAAATTTTCTCTGCTGGTTTGCAGCAGTGTAGCCCTTTCTCAAAGGAATCTACTTGCCTCGTGGTTCAGGAGGTCCTGGGTAAGGGGCCGGGTAGCAACCTCCTGAATGAGCAGGTTCCCCTCGACATCAGACACGCTGTGAGGAAGAGACAAGAACAGTATCAGGGACGCAGTTCCAAAGTGAGGTTAAAGTACTCATTTTTTTTGAGGTGCTGGTCAAAGAAGCGGCATCTTAGAGACTAAATAGACTGCCCACAATGAGTATATACATGCTGTGGTCCAGATTTGGGCTTCCTGATTTTATTTATATTTATTTATTCTTTAGATT
>NW_015240065.1:0-622 GCF_001447785.1 Gekko japonicus | reverse complement strand
CTTTGATCAAAAAGAATGTTAATGTTCTTTAATGGCTGTCGAGGTTTCCCTCGATGAGAGCCAATTGTTAGCCGAGTGTTCGGCAAGAGCTTGGAGAAGGTGACCTCTCCCTGTTGAGTCTGTGTGCTGCCTGAAAGCACAGCAGTTTTGGAGAGGGGGAGGCGTTGCGGTCTTGGCAGGAGATGAATCGTCTTTTGGGGTCGAGGATCTCTCTGTCTCTCTGGGGAGGCGATGTGGGGTGGCGGATCTGCTACTCGGGTAGGACGGCCTCTTTGCCTCTGCCTGTCTCCCGCTTGTAAATAAAGCAGACGCTACAAAGGCACCTTAAGCCTGCAGCCTCTTTCATCCGAAGGGGAGCCAAGTCCAGGAGGCGTCCCTTGATGCTGCCTGCTGCTGCTCAGGGAAGCGTGTAGGTCAGGAATGGACTGACGTCCATCTTGTAAGGGGGCAAAAATGAATGGGCACAAATCAGTTCTTTGCATGTATTGCTTTGCAGCCACTCCTGCCCTGCTGTTATTGCCTTACAAAGCCACGTTGGCTTTATTGCACGTGTGCTGTTATTTCCTCCCAGGACCACGTTGGCTTAGTGTGCGTGCGCTGTTTATTTCCTCCCAGGGCCACA
>NW_015240064.1:0-622 GCF_001447785.1 Gekko japonicus | reverse complement strand
GTCGGGACGTTCTTAAAATGCGGTGTTTTGCTTAAAAGAGAAAATAATACTTTACTAAAACTTGGAGGGGGGGCTTTGAAGAAAACAAAAAAAAAGATACAGACTATGTTTCTGGTCTTAGGAGGAGACTCAGGTGTGTGGAGAGGATACAGCTGAAAACCAACAGAAATAGGAAAGCCTGTCTTAGACTGTAGCCGGAGCGCAAAGACCATAATGTCTTAGGGCATCTGGAGACGCAGTTCTGGCCATGGTTCGTAAGAGCCTGAGAAACTGCCTTTGCTGCAGCAGTCCCAAGAGTCCAGGTCTAGCGCAGCCCTCTAGACACTCACCCCGGGGCCTGCGTGGGTGATGGACACCTGTCCTTGATCGTCCCTGGCAGCTGATCCTTAGACGTAAGTCTATAACGCCTCTGAATATAGAGACTCTGTTTTTAGCTGTAACCGTCCATTCTCCACGAATGTGACTTCCCCCCTAAACCGGAGACCTTCACCGCGCCCCGCGGCCATGAATGCGTTTTGTTGTTGTTTTGCCCCGCTATCAAACTGACTGCTGTCAATGATGTTAAAAACCGCTGTGATTGGAGAGTTGGTGTCTTATTGTGCCTTTTATGAGCTAATGTTGC
>NW_015240063.1:0-622 GCF_001447785.1 Gekko japonicus | reverse complement strand
CCCCAGGTCCCCCCTGGAGGCCGGCATCCTTTTTTAGTCTATTTCCCCCCAGTGCCAACAATGCTCCCTAGTTTCCCCTGGCACACAGCTTGGGACTCTAGTTAGAATGGAGAGACTGAGCCTCCCTTTGGAAACGGGCTTAAACTGAAGCATACTTGGCATAAGAATCTCATTCATGCATGCAAATACCGAGGCAACAGGAACAGCGTGAAATAGCTGGCGGCACTTCACTGTTCATGAACTGTCGCCCAGTCATCAATGGAGCGGGATGGGGGAAGCTGATCTCCCTTTTTTCCCTTCCTGCTTTCATTTCTGAAAGTAAGAAACAGGACAGACAGACAAAGACGTCTATGAGTTTGTTTCACTTCCATAGGCATCTGTGATCATTTTGTATGAAGGCCTGCATGAAGCTCCTTTCACATGCTAGAGGAGTGGGGGGAGGGCCTTTTGAGCCAGCGCTCTGAAAGTAATGCTGTGCAAGAAAGAATCATTAGAACACCAAATGGGACGGGGGAGCGAGAGTATTAAAAGACAGAAGAAAACCGCAGAAAAGAAGCCCATCTGTAGCGACAGTGAAAACCACTCAATCCTTTCTGGCTGCAGAGAAACATTTAGAAATGGA
>NW_015240062.1:0-622 GCF_001447785.1 Gekko japonicus | reverse complement strand
AATAAATAAATTGATATTTCACAGCCTTTTTTATTGCAATCACTGGTCTTAAAGGTGGGGGTGGAAAGGGAGTGGTTTAACAACAATGGGAGTCCTACTATTAAAAAGTGGGCTGGAGTTGGGTAGGGCAAAGAAAAATGATAGAAACATTATGCACTAGGAAACAGCCAACTCAAAATTGGCTTCCAGAAGAGCGGGGTAAAAGTGGTTTCAAACGTGCCAGGGGAGAAACAAACAAAAAGAACTGAAAACTAAAGGCAGGAAAATGAATGCAGAAATCACGGGATAAACTGAAGCAGGATAGAGCCAGAACAGATTTTAAAAACCCACACGGCAAAGAGCTGAGAGTAATAAACATGGATTGTTTCAGGCTGTTAGTATTTTAGGGTGCCGTTAACTACACCACAAGATGTAGTTCAGTTTTGTAGACTACATTCCAAGGACTACTACAGCAGCAACAATAATGCTATGATTTACACAAAACCCATTGTCTATAATCCACCGAATCATTACTTGTACGGAAGCACAGAAGCACACGGAGAGGTCCCAATTACACAAGCACCAAGCTACAGACATCCACACGACACATTCGGAGTTGTCCTGGCCATTGAAGTAAATGGAG
>NW_015240061.1:0-622 GCF_001447785.1 Gekko japonicus | reverse complement strand
AAATGTTGAAGAGTTACTATTAGAGTTCTATATAACCCTAACCCCAGAAAGTTTGTGGTTAGCACACCACCTGCTGCTGCTGCAGCCACTTTGTGACCGGAACCACATTATTTTTTTACGATTGTGCCCCCCGCCCTTTGTCAGAATGCCAAAGAAACACTAAAAGGTTGGGGACCCCTGCCCTAAGCTTAAGAATTTGCTGGCAAAATTACGTTTACCACAAGATCAGAGGTAGGCTGTATAAAAATCAGGTGTATTTGGAGAGCGTGTTCTGCTTTTACAGCTGTACAGTCAACCACATTTATTGTTCAAAAACTCTGAAGCGATAGGGACACACAAGTGGCAAAAAGGAGACTGCAGAACAGACCTGTGTGAGACAGGTCTAGATGGCTCAGAATTGCAAGAAAGATGTCGTCACGGCCGATAGACACAGAGCATGATTGCAGTGCAATATAATCCCTTCCCCCACATATAAGCCACAGTTCCTAAATAGCAGTGTAAGAACATGCATGCACAAAGTATTTGCGATCCAATTTAGAGAACTGCCTAAAACAGCAAGCTTTTTTTCCTGTGAATGTTGTTAACCATTGACGATCGACAGGGGTCATTTCCTGCAGGAGCG
>NW_015240060.1:0-622 GCF_001447785.1 Gekko japonicus | reverse complement strand
TCAAGATTTACTTCAGCATTTATTTGGTGGTGGCAAAATCTCTCCTGTCCACTTGCTGGAATAGGTTGTCGGGTCAGCCCAGCGACTTGCAAGCTGCGTCCCCCTTATCATGCGGTGATCACCTGCCGCCTTGCTATGATCAGGCCCAATGAGTTCACAAGACTTCCGCAAGGAGCTTGAAAGAGCTGCGAGAGGCTTTGAAGCCACAGGCTAAGCATCGCTCAATTATGCAGCAAACGGGGTATCAGTAGTGCATAGCCAAGTCCGGATACAAAGGCCACCTTTTGATGCTACTGGGTCTTTTCATTTAATATTTCTTGAAGCTCATTATTCTCCATTCGGGGGCCTGCGGAATTCCACCACATTTGCTCTGCTGCCCGGTGATTTGAAGAAAAAGGCAGCTTGAAACGAACCTCGCAGGCTTTCATGGTTAATTGTCCTACTTGGTCTCTAGCAGGGCAAGAATTGAGCAAGACCAGCCTTCTGAATCAAGAGATCAGAAATCATAATGCAATATACTAAATACTGGGAGAATAAGGGATTTTGAAGGCTTTCAGGCTATTGTACCGTCAAGTTGCGGCTGACCTGTGACATCCCCAGCAGGGAGCTTTCAAGGCAAGTG
>NW_015240059.1:0-622 GCF_001447785.1 Gekko japonicus | reverse complement strand
AATGGTTTGCCTTTCCCCCCGCTTTGCATTCTTAGTCCAGTGCTGTTCTTTGTGGGGCTGGGCAGATTAGCAAAGGGAGGCACTGAATCCTGGGCAATCGTAATTCGTTTTCCCTCTGGGTCCATGGAGTTCATTCAGCATTGCCCACAGATTATCCACCCATAACATCACGGCCTCAGGAGGGTATCTCCTGAGGATGGCACAGCACTAGACGAGGGGCAATCAGTCTACAGCACAGTGAAGATGAGAGAGAGATGGTGGTGAGATTCTGCAGAGTGGTTAGCAAAGGAAAGACCTGCTCTGGATGGGATTACACCCACTGAAAAGGAACCGACTGGAGGCTTGGTGGTTCTCTTAGATCTCACTTTGCTACCAGAACATTGGGTGATGTCTGTGGCCAGAAATGCCTTTGATCCGCGTCACCCGACCCACTGGGTGTGCCTGCTGTTGCAACAAACTGCCCTTGTTAAGCCATATCTTGAGGACTTCTGGACTGCGCCGTTATACGCTTTATTTTATTTTTTTTGAAATTTATTTTCATTTCCCACTATAAACAAAAATTTACATCATATCACTTTAGCATTCAGTTACACCTTATAATATCCATTACGTCTTCCACATT
>NW_015240058.1:0-622 GCF_001447785.1 Gekko japonicus | reverse complement strand
CCCTTGCAGACCAGATTCTAAGCACAGACACTGGTGATTGGAACGGATGGAAAAACCTGCATTAACTCCTCTCTGTTTCATAGAATTAATTGCACATTTTTTAAAAGACGTCTGGGACCCACAAGGGAGTCTGTGACTTTATTGTCTTCTGCCATCTAATAAGGCTGCCAGCCAGGAGCCTTCTTATGACTAGATGTGACAGCAGTTTATCTCCTGTGGACAACACGCAGCTAGTCAAACCAGTTCAAAACATACACGAGTTTCAGCGAGTTCAACCCTCAAGCGGCAAAATGCATAAACAACTCAGAGAATGAACAATCTGTAGAAGCGGCAGCTCCAGTGCTCTGCAGAGCTGAAGGAATGCTCTATTTTGGGGCAGGTGTACCACGTAACTCAGCAAGCGAACAGAGGCTCAAGCTGGTTGGATGGAGGCAGCGCGGCTGACCTGGAAAAACCCACGAGCTGCAGCTGACAAATGGCAGCTGCCGCCGACACAACTTCCACTCGCCGTTGGGCGCCCTCAACTGACTCACACAGTAGAAATCGGCTATGGAAACCTCACACCTATTCACTTTAAAAAAACACCTTACTTACCTGATATTTAGCCAGTATCGACTCCCTT
>NW_015240057.1:0-622 GCF_001447785.1 Gekko japonicus | reverse complement strand
AAAATATCATCTTTGCGACACCTGGAGATATCTCCACCCAAATGAGAAAGACTTTACATATTACTCACCACGTCACAACACTCACACGAGGATAGATTACATTTTGACCTCCAAAACTCTCACACCACGGCTGGCCTCGATGGAAATTAAATCTCGCCACCTTACAGACCACGCATGGTTGGAAGGCAACATAGACTTAAGCACACAAATGAACACAGACCACAATTGGACCCTGGACAGGAGCATTTTATTAAATACAAATGCCGTAGAGAAAATTGGAAAAGATATAGAGAACTTCTTTAAAGAAAATCTCTCTGCAGAGACCTCTCCAGCCCTCCTGTGGGATACTATGAAAGCAGTGTTACGCGGTTCCATGATAGCTATAACATCTGTAACAAGAAAAAAGAAGATGCTTTGGAAACAGGAGGTAATAGATAAAATTGCAACACTCGAACAATTATATAAACGTACAGGTAGTAACAATACCTACCGAAAGCTCATAGCGGAACGTAAGATTTTGGAAAATATGGAAATCACTCAAATACAAAAAAACCTGATATACTTAAAACAGAAAATGTGGCAAAAATCTCCCAAAAATTTGCGTATACTGGCATGGAGAGTG
>NW_015240056.1:0-622 GCF_001447785.1 Gekko japonicus | reverse complement strand
AAAAGTGTGACTCTTGTACGTTAAACTGGTGTTTGTCAGTCATTCAAGGAGTGGTTCGGGTTTGGCCACTGTACCTGTCGCCAAGCAGATTTTGTATTCTAATTGTTATAAGACAAAATCATTCTACAATTAACAGAATGCTTACCCGTGTCGGTAGCAAAGTCTCTTCAGCTTCAACTCTGAACAATTTAACTGAGCGAGACCAATCAGAATCCCAGCCAGTGTACCCTACAAGTAAGTTTTGAAAACGTAATGTTTAAAGTTGCAAAAGTAAATTTTAAAAGTAAACATCTCTGATCACCACCTGTGTTTTTGTGCTTGTCCTACTGAAGAATTCCACTGGAACACTGATCACGTTAGGTTCTGACTATTTGTTTAATCAGTAATTCTCACACCTGGACAGTGATTCAGTATGTCTCTTTAGTGGCCTACATTCTTTCTCCTCTCCATAGTTGTTTACTATGGAAAGCATTCCCCAAACGACCTGAATAGAGACCTCAAATTAGCAAGTGGCACCTCAGCAGGCCACAACCAGTCTGCAGAAGACAGTAATCTACTCCTAAATTCATGGCACATGACTTGCAACTGAGGCCTGATTGGTTTCTCTCTCTATGAAAGGAAG
>NW_015240055.1:0-622 GCF_001447785.1 Gekko japonicus | reverse complement strand
TTACAGCCAACTGAACAGGTGCAGCTCAAAACCCCATCCCTTAGTCATGCACGTGTGTGGGCTTTCCCCCACTGATTTTGCAGCCATTCTCACTAGTTCCTTTTTCGAATGTCCTTGTTCTAAAATCCCTCTATGCAATTTCTACCCCACCCCGCCCGCCACTGCGTATATCTCTGGGAAGAATGCAATCTGGTCATGGCCTGGAAACGTGCTTGCTTTTCCAGTTCTGCGCTCCTGCACAGCCCTGCCAGGGCAATTCACCTCTTGGCTTGCAACCACCCATAGCACCGCCAGCCCTGGCCCCACACAGTTTCACAAATGACCGGGCAACACCCTGTTACTTAGAGCCAAGCTTTAAGCGTCCATGAAGCTGCAAGTAAAGCAGGGTTTTTAAAATCACAGCAGCCATCCTGCTCTATACAGACAGCCACCTTCGAGTACCTGTCTGTCCTCGTTTACATAGGAGTCCTCCTAGGGTTTGTCAGCCTCCAGCTGGGGCTTAGGGACTTGAGACCTTGTTCCAGGTTTTAAAATATTTTGCTAACTGTATTTCAATATGACTGGTTTCCTTTGTAAGCCTATGTCCTTTATTTTATACATTTTAAAACATTATTCTGAGAAG
>NW_015240054.1:0-622 GCF_001447785.1 Gekko japonicus | reverse complement strand
TCTTCTCAAACCTCCCAGGGGAAAAATGCGTCTCTTCACAGAGACACATACTTTTTTGAGCACATTTCCATTCAATTTAGTGGTACTCATCTCTGAGTAAACATGTGCAGAATCAGGCCAATACATGACCAATAAAATATCAAGCATGAACTTTAGGCCTTGATATACTTCAGAAGACAAACGTTCCCGGGACAGATTAGTCTTTCTTTCCCAAAAAGAGTTTAATCCAGGCAGGGCTTCATCTGCAAATGCAGACATGACTGCATCCTCGAACTGGTTGCTGCAAACCTTCCCGAGCTGGTCAGTGTTTTAAAGATCTCAAGTAACAGCATCTTGCTCAGGGATGGTATGATTCAGGAGCTACAGAGGTCAAAACCCTGCTGGGTAACTTCATTTGTCTTGGCCCTCAGTTTTCCATCTGTAAAATGGAATAAAGGGCAAACAAAAATTCAGAGAAACAGAAACTGCGACCTTCAAAAGCAGACATTGATCATTATATGTCGTACTAGATCAGAGTTCACTGCTAGCTCCAGCAATTTAACAAACACTTCTGACTACTCACACAAAGGAAGCTTTCTTTATTTCAAATAATCTGATGAACCCAACTGTCTTGGACAACATA
>NW_015240053.1:0-622 GCF_001447785.1 Gekko japonicus | reverse complement strand
TAAGGTTTACTTCTGCAGAAAACTTGTCCATCTGGATACATGTGTTAGCATCCATGCTGTAATGCACATTTAGGCCCCAATGAAATGGTTGACTATTGATGGAAATGTGTATCTAGAGCTATTAGGTGTTTTGCAAGACTAATGTTGGATTGTAGCTTAATCTATATTTGCTTTCGGTTGTATTTTTTGTCCTATTGGATCTTTTATATCCTTACAGTGTTTAAATGCATCTGTGAAAACCTGGTATAACTTTTGAAGTGGAAATTGCTTTTGTTCTGTAATTTAGTAAAGATTCTTGTTGTTGAACCAATAGCATTTTTACTAGTATCACCTTAGATATCATTAGGAGTATTTTCCATGCAGTTCCTCCTGCTTAAGTGCCAACAAGTGCCTTTTCTAAGTATCATCATTACTATATTTCTTTTCCCTGTGGTTCAGGGTTGCACACATATCTGTCCAGATAGTGAACACTGTACTTACGGGGTGTAGGGATGCTGTCCATCTGGCCCTTTGTTGCGTGTACAAAGTACAAATCTTGGGGATTTTCCTTTAAATTATGTTTGATTGATAAATTAATGATTTAATTGAGAACAACAAAGAATGAAAGGAAAATCTATTTTTT
>NW_015240052.1:0-622 GCF_001447785.1 Gekko japonicus | reverse complement strand
ATAAATAATAATAATAATAATAATCTTCCCAGTCCCCTTCCTGGGTGGCTTGGGGTGGGGGGAGCTCACAATGCCTAGCCGCTTTGCATTTTTCACCTGGGGCCCGGGCTCACAGCATTGGCATTGGGAGTGGACTGGGGAAGGGCTTTGCTCCCCTTTCTGGGCAGCACAGGGATGCACCCCCTCTCCCAGCCCATGGGGCCTGGTGGTGAGGACACACCAACTCGGAGCTTACTAGCTACTGTCCTTCATGAAGTTTATATCTCTGGTACCTGGCACTGCGTTTTATGGCACACATGACCTGGCCTGACAAAGTGACATTTATATCAGATCCAGCCCCCATAGCAAATGAGTTTGACACCTCTGTTTTAGAGTGCATCTGGAGTGCAGAAAAACCTACTATCCAGAATACATTCAGTTTTTTAAAAAGCTTTTATTTAGGTGCTGAAATGAAGAGACTGACTTTGAAACGATGACATTGGGTTTGGAGTTCAGGTAATTACCATACAAATTCCATGAAAGGCAAACTTCCACACCCAAAAGAAAACTGAAACATTCATTGAACTAGCGATGAATTATCTTTTCACCAGAACCATCCACGATCCCTCCTGCAGCTTGCTTC
>NW_015240051.1:0-622 GCF_001447785.1 Gekko japonicus | reverse complement strand
ACAGGATTCCACAGCTTAGAGGGAGCACTTGGCAGTAAACCCTTCTGAGTGTTGCACCTGTTGGGTCTCCCTTGCAAAAAACCCTCCCTTCTTGTGTATTAGGGTTATGAAGCAGACCTGCGACTGGGAATTCTGTGTTTGTTTTGTAGCTTATAATTCCAGCCTGAAGGATGATTCATTTCTCTCTGGAGGAGTTGGTGGCTGAACGTACCAGGAACACGTTCTTAGAGCGAAACAGGAAACACTGAAGCGGTTAATATGGTTGAATCTTTGACTTGAGCATAAAGGCTGGTTTCAGATTCCCATGTGGCCATCTTTGCTGCAATCCTGTATCAGTTCGGCTTTTACGGACTCTCCTTGCTTCCCAAAACACCAGATCCATTAAACGAAAAGATATTATCCAGGGATTCACAAATACACTCTTCAGGTTTCAGAGAACAGCTGTATCGTTTGATCTGGTAATGCAGGTTTCAAAGGGCAGTCTAGCTATGCTTTGGGGATTTTGGGAAAGCTGTTGCTGCCTTGAGCGTCTTTGAAGCTCAGCGTAACATCCAAGATAAAATTATACTTGCGGTGGGGACAGCTGGCAGAGAACATTTTTCTCCCTCTCCCAAAGTACTAG
>NW_015240050.1:0-622 GCF_001447785.1 Gekko japonicus | reverse complement strand
TCCGAATTGGCTGCCCACGCACCTGAAAAATCTAAATTTCCACTGGGAACTTTCAGTGCAGGATCCGTCAAACAGATGTGCACTGGAAGTCCCCAGTTGGAACAGTATTCTGTAGTTAAGGCTCTGACTCTTCTGCTGACACTAAGGCTAGGACGGTAGAGGATGCTCTTTCATTAGGCGCTGGCTCAAACTTTAGCTGTGCAAGGTAACAATCAAGCTGCCAGTTGGCATCAAATTACAACTAAAGATTGTTCCTACTATGCTTGCCCCCAGAAATAATGTCATAAGATCTCTGGAATGAGCCTATATCTGCAACAATCCAGAGAGCCAGTGCCATAAGGAGGGTCGTAGAAGTACTCAACCTGACCCTGTAAGACCAGCAGTGGAAGCAGGAACATGGAGAGGTTGGCTGAAGCAAATCCTGCCAGCTTGAGATGTCATCTCAGGGTGGTACCCAAGGGAGGAAGGAGCCAGTTCACTGAAAAAGTGACTTTAGGAATGCTGGGAAAAAGAGTTCTGGTGGAAGGAGGATGAAAATGAGCTTTGCTTTCTTCTGTAGCGATTGATAGTTATGGGAAAGTTTCACTGGGTGCATACAGTATGTGCCTCCCTATCTATGAGG
>NW_015240049.1:0-622 GCF_001447785.1 Gekko japonicus | reverse complement strand
CCTTAATAAACTGACTTTATTCTTTAAACCACTTGTGCTTTGCATTACTGCATATCTACACTCTGCAAACATCTGATCCTTTCTTTTTTTAATAGGACAACTGAACGTGAGGCTTTCTGCTCATGAAGCAATTTCTCTACCACCAAGCCCTGATCCAAATCCATTTTTTGCCCAAGTCCTAGACTTCACTCCAAGAAGAGCTAAGCAAACACATTCATCAGAGGGTTAAGATTCTGTGTCCAGGACTTGTGCTACAAATAGTGTTCAGGTATATTCTGTATGGTACAAAATCTCTTATAAGTCAATTTTAAACTCATCAGGAAACCTCCCCTCCCCCAGAGGGGTTGTCTGAGATTGTTCCAGTGAAGTAACTCACCAAATTCTGCACTTAGCTGCACTCATCACTATTAAAAAGACAGCAATGACATAACTAGCCTTAGTGGCTCTCCTTTGAGTGAATGGACCAACGAAGGAAAAAGGAACCAGGTTTTCTGCAAACTCCCTTCTTCCTCAGGCCTGAAACTGTTTTGTTCCATTCAGCCAAGGTTGCTGGACCTCCCCCAACTGGCGGGGTGGACACTAATTCTTTCCCATCTTCAGAACCAACCGGTAGGCAATCAGC
>NW_015240048.1:0-622 GCF_001447785.1 Gekko japonicus | reverse complement strand
AATATGGAAACATCACTTTTCTTTCTTCATGACTTGTTTTTCTAATTCCTTCCAAACTCTCAGGCACGTGCATACACATGCAGCATCATAAGGCACACCTCTCACTTGGTACATGAAGGATGCCACTTAAATCAGCTACCCTATAACTACTCTGTCATACAGTACAATCCTATGCACTCATGTTTCTGTACATTTCTTGGGAGTCCACATTGGGGAGGAAAAGCAGCAGCCATGTTAAAAACAAAATCCTGCATAGAACTGTACTGATCTTCACAGCTTATCAGATCCGAGCATGGATCTTCTCAGAGTACACTCTTCTGGGTGAAGTGGAGAAGGATAACTCCCATCATTATCGTTGTTTATCTGCTTTGTCCCGCTCCTGCAGTTCCGAACGAAGCCAACTCCGCATGGAACCGCACTGATTTTCAAAACCTATAAACCCAGTCATAAATCTTCCCTCCCCTCGGGACTCGCGCTTCTGGGCACAGTCGAGATTGTATCCCCCATTACTACACACATGATTTATCTCCTGTGGGCTCGGTGCGCACTGATCATCCGTGTGCAGCCCTTATGCTGTATAACTCTACTACAAACCTACAACGGGTTTAGACTGGAGTAACCC
>NW_015240047.1:0-622 GCF_001447785.1 Gekko japonicus | reverse complement strand
ATGGAGGGAAGTGGGGAAATCAGAGAGAAGAGGAATGAGAGAGGAAAATTAGCAAGGGTTGAATCTCACTTCCACCTTCATTTCTGGCTTACACTATAAACAAAATCTGTACCTTCATGTTTTAAAACCTTCATCCTAGACATATTGGGATGTATATTTTTAAGTACTGCTTATTAGGAATCTCTCATGCCTCTTTAGCCTTTTGTAGGGACCTCAGTTCTGTAAACGAGCACGTTTGGCCTTCCACTTGATCTTACAAATTGGCAAACTCTATGCAAACAGGAAAAAACAAATATTCTATATTTACAAAGGAGATGGTGAAGAACAGCCTTTTAAATTACAGTGCTGGACCCCGGAGAAGCATCTTAACTCATTTTATTTTATTTATTCATTTGTTATAGAACCTGAATTCCTCATTCTGCCTTTTGAAATCTCTAAGCCTATTGCGGCTGGAACAACTAAACCCTCTTGGGTAAAGCCACCAAATGTAATCTGTGACTGTCGTCCTGCTTTCTGATTCACTTGTTTCGATGTCCTCCAGTAGGAGCATCATCCAATTTGTATTCATGCATCAGTTTATCATACTTTTGCCTTATTCATTGAGATGCCAAGGGTGTGGAAC
>NW_015240046.1:0-622 GCF_001447785.1 Gekko japonicus | reverse complement strand
CCCCCGAAATGACCTCTGGCCCTAGCTAGACTGGGGAGAATTACTCTATCAGCATTATCTCTTGATGTATGTTTGATCATCAATTCATCTGAAAACAGCAGAAATCCCAAATATGAACCAGACATCTCCAAATCTTTTCTAATTACTAATCTACATGGATGCTTGCAGACTACTTGACTCACAGTTTGAATGAACATAGAAAAATATGAGGTCTGGAACTTACCTCTTCCTGCAAGTGGCCAAAGTCTACCTCCCAAGGGGCTCCACGGAAAATTTCTAGGGGTGGCTCCCATCCATTGCGGAACTTTGGAATGTAACTTGGAACATTGGCTTCTCTTGGCCACTCAGCTCTTAGAAATACATTACAAATAAATTTATTTTAATACGGAGCATGGACCATAGCATTTACTTTCTTGTTATAAGATATGTGTGCCAATATTAAAAGTCTAAAACATTTCAAAACGTAGTGTTCGGGCTTCCTGACGTTGGCTAGTTCCATAAGGAGTTTTCATTTCAGTTTGGTGTCCAAATCAGAGCAAGTTTATTTGCAGCATCCACCGAAGACTGTTCGCTAATTGTTTGCGCTTCGTGTCTCCCCCCACCCCCCAATTTTGCTGTTTGG
>NW_015240045.1:0-622 GCF_001447785.1 Gekko japonicus | reverse complement strand
GGTTTCAAGCAGCAAAAATAAAACAGTGCAGTTCAGAAATTGTACAGTTCTTGTTTTGTGATGTCTTTCTGGTTATATGGCTTCATGTACAAGAGAAGCAGCCTGAGCACTGTTGCCTTCTGTCTATGATGCGAAGGCCCACACCACCTGCCGTTACACAATCTCTGTCTCTTGAAAAGTCTTGCATGAGAGTCATGGTGGGTTTTTTTCCCCTTTTCTTCCCAGTACAGGCCCAGCCTTCCTAGCCATGGTTATGTGAATATGAAAGCAGCATAGCTATGTATGTGTCATCCTTCTCCCAAGCCTCTCCTTTTTTTGATTAGTGTTGGGAGTACTGGAATTTTTACTAACCTTTACTGCAATACCATCATATGATCCATGGCTAGCAGTGGGTTTGTAAACTGTGACTTGAGTGAATTACAGTTGGAGGAGAACCCCACCCAATTGCAGTGTGACATTTAATCGTAGTGAGCTCCAAAACCTGAGAAGGAGGAGGGCGTTGCCTGCATCACACGGTGGGGGAGGGCAGCCACACCTAACCAAGGTTGGAAGGTCCCGCAATGTATTATCATTAGACTATGGAACGGCTTTGCAGACTACACCTGTTGCCTTAAATTTTGCA
>NW_015240044.1:0-622 GCF_001447785.1 Gekko japonicus | reverse complement strand
GAACACAGCCTGGGAAAACCTGGAAAGTGGACAATTACAGAATGACGTCTGGATGCTCCAGTTCTGAAGCGAAGGTGGAACAAAATGCCCATTTGGAAGCACCTGTAGTCCAGAAACTTTGGCCACAAAGGCTATTATTGAACAAAAGATAATAGTCCTGGACAGAACCTAGTTTTTTATGCATTCACGATTTCGTGTGAGGAGTAACACAGTACTGTGCGTATTGACATACAGAAGTAGTTCTTTCAAAATCCTTTTGGTAAAGCCACAACATTTTTAAAAGGTATCTGATAAAAGTTGATTATGCACAGAGCCTCCAGGGCCCAATTTTCTAGGCCGTATTTGTTCTTTTCTTTTTATTCAGCCATTTCTTTCAAGTCTATATCAAAAATATTTCTGACCTAATTAGCTGCTGAAACTTTGCTTTAAAATCTTTCCACTTCTGGTTTTTTCCCCTTTCAGTTTGATTTCTCCCACTAAAAGGAAAGCTTGTCTTGTTACATGTGATTCCGAAAAGGCTTTAATTGGTTTGGTTTTTCTCTATATAATTTTGAGTGTTCCTTGAATAATAATCGTGATTCCCAAGCCTATTTAAGTTCAGAGTGAAAGCAAATGAACAAAA
>NW_015240043.1:0-622 GCF_001447785.1 Gekko japonicus | reverse complement strand
TGGATTGATTTTGTTTAGTGGAGTGGTAGAGTAGAGTTAGCATCCAAGCCACTCTGACTACAGGTGGGGGGACTTTCTAAACCCAAATTCACACGCACCTTTTGATTTTTCTGCAAAGTCGGGGGTTCCCTCTGGGTTTGTGGAACCATCGTGGGTCACCGTCGCTGGCCTCACTGCATGGACTTGGGGCCAGACTTTGGTGGGCTCTACTCCCACAGTGGTTTTTAGGCAGGGGCTAGATGGCCATGGGGAAGCAATGCCGATTCTATGACTCACTGTGAATTTAGGCGGATCATGAGAGGGAGGGCAGGAAGGGATGAGCCCGTGCTAACTTCTCGTGGCCCTTCCTAACGTGCCCAGGGAAATGCTGAGTGCCACTTTAGGGTCAGAAAGGAATTTTCCTCCAGGCCAGATTGGCCCCAGGGATCCTGGAGGTTTCTTTTTGCCTTCCTCAGGGCATACAGCAGGGGTTACCATGGGATTGAGGGGAGGATTGTGAATTTCCTGCATTGTGAAGGGGGTCAGACTATATGACCCTTGGGGTACCTTCCAGCTCTGTGTTTCTATAGAGATCCAGTGCAGCGTAGTAGTTGACAGCAGCAGACTCTAATCTGGAGAACCG
>NW_015240042.1:0-622 GCF_001447785.1 Gekko japonicus | reverse complement strand
CAATGGCAAGAGCTAAAGCTCTCTCAGGCTTTCCTTGTTCTTTTTCTAATGAGAACATGGACTCACATCAGATTTGCCTGCCCAAGTGGTGTGAATGCAGTATTCCACAGTGAATTTCATTGCTTACAGAGTATAGGTCAAAGCAGCCATTCTGTGTGCATGTTTAACCCAGTTAATTCAGCGATAACGGCTTTCTGGAGATAATGGCCATCGTGACTCACAGCCTGCCTTAATGGAGTTTGCGACGCACATCCCCTTCCCAGAACAACGTCCTATGGCACGTTGCTGATTTTATGCCTCTTCTGATTTATACGGTAATGGCAAAGATCCTTATTCAAGATGTAAGCAGAATGTGAAAAAGGTGTGACAGGTATATAGGCTATTAATATAGTTTAAAGTTTCTGGAAATTGCTTCTTTGCTGTATTGACTACCCTTTTTGGAAGATGACGAGGTTCAGCAATTAGGATACCAAGCACACCACAATGCATTCCTTGTTTTGAGGGCTTAGCTTAATTCCCTGAGCCTACAGAGTGAAATTCCAAATGTTTTAAAATGTGAATCGAAATAGGCACCCTCCTCCCCCTTACAGCTCTGAGTAGCTCAGGAGCTTCCCATGCTGGA
>NW_015240041.1:0-622 GCF_001447785.1 Gekko japonicus | reverse complement strand
GTCCCTCAGGTAGGTCGGACCCTGGCTTTGTAATAAATGCTTTTTTGGAATGCTGTAATGTGCAAAACACCTTGTAGTTTTTGTTTTTTTTAAGCTGGTGTTAAGGGAAGGGTTCTGCCCCCTTTCCAGCCTCCGCTCTAACTTCCCCTCTTGCAAAACCCTTTTTTTCTGCTTGGAAAATTGCTCTGTGCATTTTTAACACTTTGTGTGCATGATAAGCATGGCTTCCTCCCTGCTCCCAAACCTTTTCATCACAGATTTCTGTAGAAGAAGCAGGTCTCCCGGGTATGCTGTTTTGCATCTGAGGATCTTTATCTTTGACTGAAATGAATAGAGAATGGGAACCGGTTGCATGTAACTGAATTTGCACAGGGCTTTACACGGGGGGGGGGGGCGCTCCTTTCCCCCTCCCATTCATCAGCCTAGTTTGGTAAAGCCGGTATTTGCAAATCAAATCTGAAAGAAAAACTGCCTTTAACAGTCTTTGCATCAACGTTCACACCATTATCAGTGGATTCGCATAAAACCTATTGTCCAGGGGACCAGCACTGAAATGAACGAAACAAGCTAACGAAGGTTCAGTGTTAACAGATTTTGGCTTGGCGAAACAAGCAAACAGAAG
>NW_015240040.1:0-622 GCF_001447785.1 Gekko japonicus | reverse complement strand
TGACTGGAACCTCAGACCTTGCTGATCAATGGTTCTGCCTTGACTTTGTGTTCAAGTTTTACCCCTCAGACCCAGACCTGCGTGGAAGGCACGGAGCCTCCACTGTGTGACAAGAGGGACAGCAAGAGGAATTCTTTTCAGCCACAAAAGATGGCAGTTTAGTTTTGGTGCGTCCTGGCACACGTTTGCCTTCCGGAGAGTCACCACATTCCTCGGTAGTGACCTGTGCCAAATTAAAGCGATTCATTACAAAATTTACCTGTCAGGTGAAACAGGTGAGAACACACAAAGGGGAGAAGCGTGGAAGGTAACAATTATGGGCGGAACCTGAACGACACAAGGTTTAATAGTCTGCATGATGGTGGTGTTAGAGAGGACCTTAACAGAGCTGAGACTGTAACGTGGACAACTCACGTTCATTGCTAATGCATAAAAAACCACTTAAAGGCTTGGGAAAGACTCACCATGTGACAGGAGCAAGAAATAAATCATTGGCATAGAATTACATTTAAAGAGGGAGATTAGTCTGGGTTTATACACAGCTCTTTCCTGCAGCTGTGGCAGTTTAGCAAACATTTTAAAAAATAAACAAATGAATGAGTTTGGTTGGCTTTTAAGGGGG
>NW_015240039.1:0-622 GCF_001447785.1 Gekko japonicus | reverse complement strand
CTTCACAACAACCCTACAAGGTAGGTTAGAGTGACTGGCCCAAGATCACCCTGTAGGCTTCATGGTGGATTGGAGATTTGAATCCAGGTCACCCTGGTCTTTGACCAGTACCTTAACTGCTACACCCCTTTTAAAGCCATCAGTGCTCGTGGCCGTCACAACCTCTGTGCAGTATCACTGCTGGCTTTTTGATTTTCAAAGGGAGAGCAGCCATTGCATCTTTGTCTCAGTAGCTCTTGGAGCAACCTGAGATCTTTTGGAGACCTGGTGGGGCCTGACTGCGTCACAAGAGTATTACTAGCTTTTCCTGCCAAACACCCATCTTTCCCCACACCTCTTTTATTTTTTTCTTAACATCCTGCCTGAAGAAGATCCTGGCTGACTCAAAAGTTTGCTCACTGCCTCGTGCCTTCAGGGGTTGGTCCAGATAAAGGTGTTACACTTGGGTTATTTTCTGATTTCTTTTTTAAAGGGCCGGTTTTGCTGCATGTAATTTTTGCCCTTAAGGGTGTGTCCCGATCGGCAGGTTTCTTTCATTCAAGCCGATTCGGGCTTTGCAAAGCTGGGATGGATTTATACCAGGCACCCCTTCATGAATTGCTCTCCACCTTCTTGGGTTTTT
>NW_015240038.1:0-622 GCF_001447785.1 Gekko japonicus | reverse complement strand
GGGGGCTTCCTCTGTCCTTTTTCTATAACCTCTTAGGAACTGTAACGCTGAAGCGTTTCTGCATCTCCGCTTTCTATTTTAAGAACATTTTATTATTGCTACTTCTTTATTTCTTCTTCTTTCTGTGGCTTGCTATGGAAGGTGGTGGCAATAACCGTTCATTTGCTCTATTCAAGCAGGTGTCTTTGGAATCCAACTCCTCCATGAATTCCAATACTCCACTGGTCAGGGTGACCCGTCTGTCCTCCAGCGACGGCCCGATGCTGGCCCACGTTTCGGAGCTCGAACTGCCTGCTGATCCCAAGTGGGAGTTGGCAAGGTCACGGTAAGTGCGGCACGGGCAGCAGAAGTACTCTGAGCTGAGCAGGCTGTCCGTTGCCCGCGTCACGTCGGTGGGTGATTGCTGATGCCTTTCTCCCATCTGCCTTTTCAGCCTGACGCTTGGGAAGCCGCTGGGTGAGGGCTGTTTTGGTCAAGTCGTGATGGCAGAAGCTATTGGGATCGATAAGGAGAAGCCAAACAAGCCGATAACCGTCGCCGTCAAGATGCTGAAAGGTGACGAGAACAGAAATTCACAGGACTGCTGAGCGTGTGCTCTCTCTGTCTCTGTCTCTCTCTGTCT
>NW_015240037.1:0-622 GCF_001447785.1 Gekko japonicus | reverse complement strand
AGGAATTTCCCAAATCTCTATGGTTTTTACTATAGAGTAAATTCCTAGAGTGTTGTATGATAACACGATGTCACTTCCAGATATATACCCAAAAGTGACATTCCAGCATTGCACAATGCCACTTTCTGGTGTTTCTGCCCCTTGAAGCACTGTAGTTGCCAATCAGCTGCCCTGGAGGCCCAGCAAGCATGGCATGGGGCCCAAGGCCTTCCCCTGATGTGATTTCCATGTGTGGAAATCCTGGGACAGGTTGGGGACAAGGGAAGTCCAGTGGCTGTATTCTGTCTTAAGCTTTGCCTTCCCCGTGAGCCTAGCGTTTTGCCTGTCCCTCTACACGTAATTATCCCCCATCGTGCCATGTGCAATAGGGACATGAAATGGAAATAACTGAGGAAAATTAGGGTACTTGTCTGGACACTTTTCTTAAGAGGGTTTTTCTAGTTGAAGAATTTGCAGCGTTTAAATGCAGAAGTTTGGAGATTCTTCATAAGGACCCCATTGTATCAAGAAAAGGAAATGGGGTATAATTTTGTAATCCCCCCATGTGTCTAATCATATTTTAAAGAACCCAGTGCAGCATAAAAACCAGCAACAGCTTGGATTCTGCTTACACTTTCGCTGG
>NW_015240036.1:0-622 GCF_001447785.1 Gekko japonicus | reverse complement strand
GAGGGAGGTGAAGCAAGGTGAGGGGAAGGGAGGGGCCCGGTGGGTGCTGAGCCTAGAAAGAAACGGCTCCTGAAGAAGCCAAATGGCCTGGGACTGTGTGACATGAGCAAGAACTAGAAGAGACCATGGCCTCCAGTTCTCACACAGTTTTGCTTTATATTCATCTGTTTATTAAAACTTTTGTATCCTGGCCTTTCCTTGTTGTTCAAGGCAGCTTACCCAATGAAATTGCCCTGAGGAGAACAGGGGAGATACCTCTTGCTGAAGATGAGGGTCAGACTGACTGCTGTATTCAGGACATAGCAGACATCCCCAGACAGAGCAACCAGGGACCTCAAGATGTACGGATGTGGGGAGAGTCATTCAGTTTCCTCCTGGGCTTCCTTCTGAAGCAAGTATGTTGACTCCGCCTGTAAGGCTCCTCTGCCCAGAGTACAGCATGGACACCTTAACTGCAAAGGTTGTTTGGACGAGGGCAGTCTTCCTGGTTCACCAGTGGAGGGTTGGACTCGGTGCCATCTAGACTCTTCTAACCATGACCCTGCAACTTCCAGCTAAAAATTAAAACACCTGGCAGCACGTGAGACCTGTAACGGACATTTCCCAGAAGACCGAAACTTTT
>NW_015240035.1:0-622 GCF_001447785.1 Gekko japonicus | reverse complement strand
AAAAAAACAGCTGCGACATATTTCTCCTCATTATTTAACAGCACACAGACTTTCTTTAGGTCACATCCTTCTGTCACTCTAGCAATAAATGGCAATAAATATTTCTCCTTAGGCAAAGTATAAATCTAGCGGTATAACTGATAATGGCAGACAGCCTCAATTTCCTGTTGACCACAGATGTCTAATCTACTGGTGATTGGCATCTTGGCATATCACCCTTCTAAATCCATAGAGGACATTGTCTGGAACTGAAGGGCAGTGAAGGCCTTGCACAAAGGAGGGGTGCTTCCATTCAGTCACAAAAATAACTTTCTAATGAAACTGTATGGCTATTGGGGAGAAACGCCTCAATTTTGTCTTTTCTCCCTCTAGGTGGCTAATCTTGCTTGCTCGCTATCAACGAATGAAGATGGAATTAAAATTGTCCAAACGGCAGCCAGTCAAATGGAGACTTTGTGCCCCCAGGTATATTGCTCCCTTATACGCATGCAATGTGCAAGCCGTGATTTTCAGTTTTGTATAACTTGCTCCTTGGAGGTTTATGTGTAAAGGGGGAAGTATTATATAATTAATGAATCAGTTGCTTGTATTTGCAAAAATGGAATAGATGATGTGCGAGTCT
>NW_015240034.1:0-622 GCF_001447785.1 Gekko japonicus | reverse complement strand
AAAAAAAAGTCATATTTGCATTTGGGGTCAGTTACTTTACATATTCAAAAACAGAGCTCCAAAGTGCTTTATTTTGTTGGTTGCATTCTTGGCCATGGAAGGTTTTCCCTAACATATAAAATCTGCTTCTTTGACAAACAGTTATGCAAACAAGCTTGATAAAGACCATGAATGTTGAATACTAAAAATATGGAAACTCTTCTTTCTCTCTCTTTCGGTTACAAGATCACATGTCGCTGCCCATCAAATCTGCCCAAGCACAGACTTTGTATTTCACCACCCTCTCCACCCACCCTCTCATACATATTCATTCTCCCCTCGTTATCAGCTGCCAGAAGGATTATTTCTCTTGATACACAACATAGTCATTTGGGTTTATTGCTCTTGAGCACTTTGAATAGTCTAAAAGTGGCTATATGTCGTCTTGCTTCTTTTTGAGATTTAAGGATGCTCTTTCCAATCAGTCATTCTCTTTCGATTTAAAATAGTCGCTAATTACCAGATTCCTGTCCCCTCCCCTTTTCAGCAACTGCATGCTTTAAGAGTCAATACGTTTGAAGCGGTCCCTTTTTCCTAGTTCATAAACTTTATTTTACTCCCCAAAATCTTTCTCCCTCCCCTC
>NW_015240033.1:0-622 GCF_001447785.1 Gekko japonicus | reverse complement strand
CATGTGTCCAATGTCCTTTTTTGAGACACACTCTGTGCTTTGCCTGGTGGACCTTGGTCATTTTGTAGACCCTTCTGCCATATCTCCACTTGCTTTTCAAACTCCCCCAAGTGGAGGAGAAATGGAAATCCAAATACATGCTATCTTCTTACTCCTCACAGCTAACCACAGTTTGTATGGTAAGGGCTGTGTCTACATCTTCCATATGAAAAGCTGGTTCTGATTCATTATTGATTTAAAATGTACTTCACTCACTTGCATCATATCTGACTGGTTTTCAGACCTTCCCTTTCTATGCCTAAGTATTTGCAGTGCAAACCTCCTCAAAGAGGGTGAAAAGCACACATAAAATGAAAGCTGAATGGATCTGGTTTGAAGTTTATTGGCAAGAGTTGCCAAGATTAAGATGCTGGGAACATTTAAAGAAAGTCAACAACAGGGCAGGTTCTAAAGGCCCTGCATGACCTGTTCTGAAGTCTTCCTTCTGGGAATGTGCCAGGTTTTTCCTAATGGAGAGGCTACTATTAAGCTGATTAGGATTCTATTTGATATGGTAGACTGATGAGTGTGGCTAAGAGAGTGAAAAAGCAGATTTTAGAAACATGAAAGCAACTTCAGTCAT
>NW_015240032.1:0-622 GCF_001447785.1 Gekko japonicus | reverse complement strand
TGGGCTAGGATTGGGGAGGCCTGGGTTCAAATCCATACTCAGTCATGAGTTCTCCCAGCCTAAGCTACCACATGGGATTTCTATTTATTTATTTATATTTATTGAAACATTGAAATCCCACCTTTCACCATGGCTCAATATGTTGTAAGGGATAAAATGGAGAGGAGAGATAAAGATGCAATCAACAGATAGTACAGATCATGTCTGTGGAAGAGTGAAGGGCTGAACATAGTTTGGGAGCAAAAGAATGTGAAAGAATGGGTTAAGAAGAACCCAGTGACCTAGCATAGGAGACTGAATGGCTCTCTTTAGACATGGAACAGAAAGCACTTTCATGATTGTCACCATAGAGACAATTTCGTTTCCTTCTACATTTTTATAACAGTATTCGGTCAATGTAGTACTTCTTTTCAAGTTAACTCCTATCTGACCAGTCCCAAAATACATGCAACAAATTATTTCTGAAGCTAAATACAGTTTTAAGAAACTAAACACAACTTATATTTGTATTTTCATTGTTCCACAGAATTTCTTAATCAAAAATACATTATTGCTCCCTTGAGAAGTCTAATGACATTGTATCACTGTCACCAGGTTGCTGGTGGTGGAAAATGTCATCAAG
>NW_015240031.1:0-622 GCF_001447785.1 Gekko japonicus | reverse complement strand
GCATTGCAACATGGTAAATTCTTTTTTGTGAACAGTGAATCATTCATGACTGATGTATCTGACAGGTGATGAGCAATGGGATTAAATATATGATAGGATTTAATAAACAATAGCTTTTGAGAGTACCAAAAGACCAACAAGTCAAGTGTCTTTTGTGATTATCTGTTTTGAAAGATTATATCGGCACCAATTGAACTTAAGTTAGCCATGATTAAGCCCCATTGAAAACCAAATTAAGTTGTAACTGATTTAATCAGTTACATTCTTACAAATTGTTGTAACTGACTTAATCTTCATTGGTATAAATTTTCTTTATTTCAAGGGACAATTGGCAGAGGGCAAACTGTTTTGATAGTTATACTTTTGTTTTTAATAACATGCATAGTTTTTATTTTGCATTTTTATCTCATGTGTTTTGACGCACTATTGTAGAGTTTGTTTTTGAAGTTTGTTATTGCTTTGTTAGCCACCTTAAGCCTAAGGAGAAAAGGGAGATATAAATAATAAATAGATAGGGCACCACCCAGCTTTTCCTCACACTTAATTTGCACTGGACAAATGCCTCCATTTCAATTTGACTCTGGTCATGATACGCCCAACATATGCTAGGTCGTGCATGCAA
>NW_015240030.1:0-622 GCF_001447785.1 Gekko japonicus | reverse complement strand
TTCTTCCTGTTTTCTTCTCTTTCTCCCAGAATTCATGTTTCTATGTATTAGAGTTTCATACTTATGGCCCAAAATGAGCTCTGTATATAAGCATTCAGTTTTTATCATGAAACACAACTCGGGTGTAATATGAAATAAGTTATCTAACATGCTGTAAAATTATCATAGGAGCTGCATGCCTCTTCTCTTGAAAACCGTCTTCTTGATCAAATTCGAATAGTGTTTCCCAAAGCTATCTTCCCAATTTGGGTTGAACAGCACACTTGTATTTATATCCAAATTGGTAAGTACTGATGAAAGTACTGCTTATGATATTCATTACAGATGAACGATTGTAAAGTAGCATGTATAAAGTTTTTCTCCCCTTCTTAATTCCAGTTACTCTAAGACCAGCTGCTCACTATGGGAGAATCGAACCTCGTACAGAGCTTTTCATACGGCCAAAAATACGCGAGCATGAAGAGAGCTCCACCACATTGCCTTCAACCAAAAGTGACGTTTCATGGGACAGTGCTTCTAAAACCAAATTGGATAAAAGAGAAAAAATGAAGGAACTGTGTGCCAAAGAAAGTAATTTAAATATAGGTGGCCAAGATCATACGCCGAATGCAAAAGCATTCAA
>NW_015240029.1:0-622 GCF_001447785.1 Gekko japonicus | reverse complement strand
GTATGTCCTTACCTGAGTCTTCATTTGCCCAGAACGTTCTCTGGTCAGGTTGAGCCAACAGATCTTCTTTATTGTAGAGTTCTTTCATCTATAAAATATAGGGAACAAAACATAAGTCATGATATTTTATTATTGTTTGAAACATAGCAAGAACACCTTGCCACTTCAAGGAAGCCTGTAAAATCACGGGAGGAATGAATGCGATGTTCAGTATAGTGTAAGCTTCCGTGCATAAGGAAACGTGACCTGAGTTATTATTTCTATTTAAAGATTATGAGCTGCCTGTACAGTGTTGGGACAGATCTCATCTTGACACTATTAGTGAGACTTCCTACACTTGCCTAGCTGGTGTGTTTTGGCTAAGGGGGAAAAAATTAGTGGGTGGTGTGTGGGTGTGTGCACATGTGACTGGGGGAGTAGGGAGCTGAATCCATTACTTTGCTGCTCTCACTAGCCCTGTTCACATATTACAATAAACGCACATACATCCTGTGTGTATATGTGTACATCTGTGTGTACCGAGGCACCAGCATGCATTCACCTTACAAATGAAAAGAGGGACCAGTACCTAGATAAATGTGGGGTCCAACTGGACATGCATTGACTGTAATATGAGAATTAC
>NW_015240028.1:0-622 GCF_001447785.1 Gekko japonicus | reverse complement strand
TTTTTTTTCTTTTTTGTCAGCTGTATATGTGCTAATGACACATACAATTTATGTAAAAATAACATGAAATGTGTACATTTAACAGGGAGAATTCAGCACAAGGAGACAGAGAATGGCACAAAAATCATGGGTTAGGTTTATCTAAGAGAAGAGGCAGGACAAAACTAGGATTTCTGGTTGAAACAATGGGTTTGTTGCATTTGGTTACATCTCTACAACAGATCTTCGTGAAAGGGTGAGTGCATATGGGAGAAGATGGTCTTTTAAATAACTTTTTTCTAAGCCACTGAGGACTGTCAAGGTAATAACCAGCACTTTGAACTGAGCCTGGAAACGTATGGCCAATCAGCACAGTAGTTTTACAGCTAGTGAGATGTGTTCTCAGCAGCCTAGCTGCCTCATTCTGCACCAAGTGAAGCTTCCAAATTGTTTTAGTATTCTAACCTATATGTGATCAGAGATGGATAACCATGCCCAAATCCTACTTCTTTAGGAATGTGGCATGCCAGCCAAAGGTGGCTAGAGATGCTAAGTACTACAAAGGAGACTGATGCTACCATCTCAGGGTTCACTAAGCTGTGAACTGGCTTCTTCAGTGAAGTGCAGTCTCATCTGGAATGGG
>NW_015240027.1:0-622 GCF_001447785.1 Gekko japonicus | reverse complement strand
ATTGATTCTAAACCGCAACTCGTCCTGCTACTTTGAGGATAAATATGACCTAACTACATCAACAAGGATGGGCAAAGGAGAAGTGTCAAGAGTTTTCATCTGCACATTCATTTTTCGTAATATGATTATATAGCTTTGAAAGGTCTCACCATTAATTTGCTTTTAATTCCTTCCTCCTTTCTTGTAAAGTACTGTAGCAGCAAGAGACATAGGAGCTGATGTCAAAAAAAACTACACACACACCGAAAAACACATATAATTTGTAGGGCCAGTAAGTGCTGGAAATTGCTGCACTCTATCATTGCGCTTACCAAAAATGGGAGAGATGCTTATGTGCTTTTTAAAAAATTGCTATATAATTTATACACGGGAAACAAAAGGCATGACGAATTATGATCCCCCCCCAAAAAAAAAGACAGATATATTGTGCATGCAAAGCAAGAAAACTAACTTTAAAAAATGTCATTGGGTGATTCCTAAGCACAAAATTACTTTTTTAAAAAAATAAAGAATAAATCAGAATAGGTGAAGAACTGGAACCTAAAACTGTATGTGAAGCTCCAAAATGAGGGAGGTAATGCTCCCTGGGCCACTCAGGAAAATGGTATATGGGGGGGGGGAA
>NW_015240026.1:0-622 GCF_001447785.1 Gekko japonicus | reverse complement strand
GTCCTCCTGATGATAAGGAAGGGAAAGCAAATGAAAGGAGCTACAGTAGATGGATCTGAAATCTTCAACTAGTAGCTCAGATCTCTGTGAGCCATTCCAGGACTTGAGACCAAAGCACCCTAGGCAATTGATGTCATTGCAATAAAAGATTCAAGAGTTAAGCCTGATTCACAGGAAATGTATTTTCCTTCAGTTCCTAAAGCACAGCCACAAATTAAGTTCAAGACATGCTATGCTTGCCTGACACACACATTTTATGAGATGCACGCAGTGAATTCACCATATACACCCAACATAATGTACAGTAATATTAGCATTAATAGTGCTGACAGGCACAGTATAGCTGCTGCTATAATCACAATGTGTTTATTGATTTGTTTCATTACAATATGTGTGCCATGCTTTTTGATCATAGAGAGTCCCCTCAAAAGGGGGATTTCCAAGGCAACAGTGATTTACAATAGACATTAATTATATAATGATATAATGAAACAAGCCTCATGGAAGAAAATAAAAGCAGCCAAGTAAAAGAGTCAGTGGGTTTATAGTAGCCCTGTTAGGAGGCAGAGGATCCAATTTAGGTAATCATATTTAAAAACCCACCTTAAAAACAGCTTTCACC
>NW_015240025.1:0-622 GCF_001447785.1 Gekko japonicus | reverse complement strand
AAGCAGCCTCGAAGATTGGGTGCGCCGCGTGCCCCAGGTCTCCGTGTTCCTCAACGTGATCGTCCAACAGGGGCTTCTCGTCCTGCAGTCTCTCCCGGACCGAGCCGAGGACGCCCTCCACTTGCTTCCTAAATGCAAAGGCATCCGGAGCAGCGGCTTCGTCAGCCTGCTCGACATCCCCTCCGTCACCTACCTCAACTCCCACCTGCCCGCGGAGGTCCAGCACCGTTGGCGGCTGCTCTTTGCCTCTCGACTGCACGGAGAGAGCTTCACGCAGCTGCTGGGCCACATTGTGAGCCAGGGCCCCTGCCTGCTGGTCCTGAAGGACTCGGACGGCTTCGTCTTCGGCGGCTTTGCCTCATGTTCCTGGGAAGCCAAGCCACAGTTCCAAGGTAACGCTCCGGGTTTTTCCCCGAGCGATCCTCCGGGGCCTGCAGTGATGAGGCCTCTGGAGTCTGGCGTGTTTCGTAACGTTTCTGCAACAGTCTCCTTCCTCTGGGTTGTACATTGTCTGTGCCGAGGCATTTTAAATGGGAGTGGGTCTGCCTGGGATTGAACCTCGTGCAAAGCTGGTGCCTCCCTGCCCTGAGCAGGGTCGCCTGGAGATCTGCAATTACAACTT
>NW_015240024.1:0-623 GCF_001447785.1 Gekko japonicus | reverse complement strand
TATGTCTCTTTAACTGGCTGAGGACACGGATCTATGTCAGAGAGTTCCGGCAGCTTTCATGGGTAAACTGGGAAATGAGTGGATTATCTGTAAATCGGGTAGCCTTCTTTGTTTCACTAATAATGGCCTGCTTACACCTTCAAGCAGTCACTTTTGTCCCATTCTCCCTCTCCCTCGGGCCCCCGTAGAATGGGTTTACTATTTATTTGTCCTACGGGCTACATTGAGCCGACCTTAGTGCTTTTTAAGTTTATTACTATTTATGATTTCTTGTATTTTTATCTTCTGAAATGGCTTGCAGACTCGCTCATTTCTCTTCTTGTGCTTATATGTCCCTCTGCTCATTTATTCCTGACATCGAAAAGCTGACAACAGCAGTTCCTAATCCAGATATACAGCTTCAAAGGAAACTTGCAGCTAGCATCACAAAGTTCTCTAAACCTTGCCTTGATAAGACTCTTTTACATGGCTCAAGATGGCACAGCTCGCTTTAAAACTTGCAGCAGGGAAGAAAGACAGAGTGCTCACACTTCCCTTCACATATTCTGAGGTAATATTTCATGTGTTTCTCAGAAGGTTCCTTCCCTGTCAACAGTAAGCCATCTTAGACTTTTCAGCCTAGG
>NW_015240023.1:0-622 GCF_001447785.1 Gekko japonicus | reverse complement strand
GGAAAAGTTTTTAAAAGCCTCAGACTTTTTAATGCTACACTCTTTGAGTGAGTAAAAATTGGTCCTAAAAAGTATTTCACTCATTCAATTCAAAAACAAAGTAAAGGGGTTTTGTTTCCCAGTGCCAGTGCAAAATTTCTATCAGAAAAATTGGGACAGGGGGAACCCTCAGAGAAATTTCCCAGTTTTTTCACTGGAAAATGGGGGGAAAGTACTTTCTTTTTTCCTAGGCATTCATCTCTCTAACCTGGATCCCAGGTTTTTTTTAATAATGCTGTCCTTTTGTTTCTGGATCAAAACTGATCTGTTGTTTCATTTAATTTATACCCTGCCTTCCTCTTCAAACAGGGACACAAAAATAAAATAAATACAAAACCAAGCAAACAGGAGGTTGCAAGGCAGATCCTCATCTTTCTCTCTTTCTCATGGTTTTCCCTTCACAGGAAATTTTTTATTTATTATTATTAATTGTATATTATAATAATTATTAATTTAATATTATTAATTTTTCATCTCAAAGGAGCTCAGAATGGTTGCACATGGATCTCCATTTTATCCTCCCAACAATTCTGTGATACACGTTAGGCTCAGAATGACTGGTCCAAGGTCACCCAGTAAGTTT
>NW_015240022.1:0-623 GCF_001447785.1 Gekko japonicus | reverse complement strand
AGGAGGAGGAGGAGGAGGAGGAGGGGAATTCGCAGGCCTGAGCTCAGCATTGTGGCACTGTCTTGTTTTAACAGCCCACGGGTCTGGCAGACAGCTTTAAATCCCTTCCCAGAATAAGGAACACCCAAAGCCCAAGATTGCAAGGAGGAAATTTATCTTTTTATTAGAATGCATTTCAGAGCCATAGAGGGAACACACCCATCTCACATAGTATCACTGATGGAAGAAGAATAACGGTCCTTAAGGGACAGTCAGGCAAGCCATGCCCATTTTCTGAAATCAATTGTGTGCACAAAACCTGCACATCAGCTAGTCCTCCAAAAGTTGGTTTGGGGACTAGGCTGCTGTAACCTGATGCTTAACCCACCAATAACCTAAAGGCTAGCCCATTCAAGCTTGCACATGGAATACTCCTCCCCAAACATTTTACATGCCAACCAAACACGAAACATATTCAAGGCTGCCTGTACCCATTAGCAAAATTGCATTGGATACTGGAACTGTGTGTGGTGGCCAACAATAGTAAGGAAAAACCAGGACCAAAGTCATTACCAGACTGGATCAGCCCTGTGGTCCTTCCAGACCCTTGTCTATATAAAGAGCTCCGGCGGGGGGGGGGGGTC
>NW_015240021.1:0-623 GCF_001447785.1 Gekko japonicus | reverse complement strand
TTAGCTCCTGAGATCTGACAAGATCATTTGGGTCCCAATAAACTGGGTGAAAAGTGAGCTTACAAATATTTCACAATAAATAAATAAATACAGGTGACAGTCATTCAATCAGAAATAATTCATTCTATGACCAATCTGTGGACCCATTTCTACAACAAAGAAAAGCAATTTTAGGAGGGGATGGGAAGGAAAACACAACACCCATTTGCTAAGAAAACACCACATCCAATAAGTTATGCTAATTCACAGGTCAGACTGGATACAGCTCACAGGCTCTGTAGCCTGCTGCTGCCAATTGCTGTCTTTTACCCCTTTTGTCTGATGGGAACTTTGTTGGTAAAGTCAAGATTCAAGTACATATTTATGGCATCCAGCCCTTTGCTGATACAATAGCCTAAGCATGCAAGGATCAGGACAGGACTGAACAGAGCTGTTTCCTGCTCTGATGGATTTGGGACAATTCCACTTTCCATGCAAGGGTGGACTGGCCATTTAACTAAAAGGGAAATTTCCCAGAGGGCTACTGCCCTAGAAGATTACTGCTAGCCAAGCCCCAGCAACTCTGCTGGTGGCTCAGGGGTACTTGGCATAGACCTTTCATGGGTAATCAGCATCAGATGTAT
>NW_015240020.1:0-623 GCF_001447785.1 Gekko japonicus | reverse complement strand
GCTAGCCTGAGCCACCCAGGTCAGGGCGTCTGTGTTAAGCCGCCGCCGTTTCTCTAGCCTTGACTAAACGGTTCGCACATGCATCAGCCTCCTTTTCCGTCTCTGCCGTCTTCCCTCTCTCCTCCCCCTTTGGTTTTTTTTTTAATCTTCAAAGCTAATTGCTGGCTGCAGCCAAGGAACACTCTCGCCACCCCCACCTGCCTCGAGCCCGGTTTTTGCACTGTTGACTCAGACTCCCAAACCGGCTTCGCCCCAGGCCAAGCAGAGTCAAGAGGAGAGGTGTGGAGCACCAGGCAGGGGAGCGTGCCAGGCTCCAGATGGCACCTTGGCATTTCTGTGGCAAAGGAGCGGAGCACGGCGCCCATTTCCCTGCACTGTCATGCTTAAGACCAGATACACACGAATGCCTATGAAGCTGCCTTATACCGAATGCCGTCGGTCTATCAAAGTCTATCTAGCTGGAGACGCCAGGGACTGAACCCTTACCTCCTGCATGCGCCGCTTACAGCCCCGACAAGCAGAGATTCTGTGCAAAGAGAAAACATACGAGAAACCAACTGAAACCTTAGCAGCACAGAATTGTTGGGATTACTCCTGGACAATGCTCCTTCTAAGATGTGGAG
>NW_015240019.1:0-623 GCF_001447785.1 Gekko japonicus | reverse complement strand
AAAATTCGGCCTCTGGATCTATTCATTCAGCCTTTCTGTCTTTTAATCTGTGTGAACATGATAAGTTATTACTAACTAATAAACAATTTCAGCCTGTTGACCATTAGAATGCCTTTGTGTGTCCTTGTGAACTGCATAATACTCATTTATATGCAAGTTCACATCTGGAAATGAAGATACAACAGTTCCTAAAGCAACATTGCTTTAATCTTAAAATGCAAATAAACATCTTTTCTGAATGAAGGTGAACTGGGGACTTTTAAGGTTTCTGTGAGGGCTACTTCATTCAACAGCAATGCACTTGTTTGTTTTCCTGTATTCAGAATGCAGCTCTGGGAATGAAAAGAATGGTTGACTTCTTTGATTTTTCTGTAAGTGAAGAAGAGATTCAGTCCATTGTGGACAAAACTACTTTCAAAGCCATGAAAGATCGAGCTTCAGAAACCCACGGAGAAATAGCCAAGAATCTTTTCCGTAAAGGTAAATTCTGATATATTTGATTGGATTGGTCAATTGTCTATAGGTTGTTGTCCATCTTAGCTTGCTCTGTTCACATATATCATATATAGCAGCAGCTGTTTCCTCCCCTGCTTCCAGGTTACTTTTTCATGTTTTTAATGTAA
>NW_015240018.1:0-623 GCF_001447785.1 Gekko japonicus | reverse complement strand
TGCAAAACCAGTCTCTCCCATTAAAACTTCGACTCCATTCAGTAATAATCATCTTCAAGTGGAGGATTATACACATTTCCTGTGTGCATAGTCAATGTATATTTATCAGGAATGAGGCTGCACCTGCTTGGATACACTGTCCCCATCCCTATATGTATTCAGCATACCTTCTGCAAGAATCTACGCACATATAAACTGTATATGCAATCAGGGATCCTGCTTTTTGCTGGATCCCTGATTGGGCATCCAAGGCCTACTCATGGCCAATTTGTTTGAGTATACACAAGGAGAAAGTGGCTGCCATCCTGGTCCCTTTGCCCATAAGCATATTGATTGACACGGAGTACGCACTTGCATTCCTCCTGTCTCCATTACCTTTTCCTCTCATATGCTTTCTCACTCCACCGCCACCAGTGCATTGTCTAAACTTAGACTGTATCCAAGCCAGGGACTTGTTTGTTTTTATATGATTACTATAAAGCAATCTACACAGTGTATGTGCAAAACAGATCAGGCTGAAAATCTGGAGGGAGGCATGACGCACCAATTTTGTTGATTAAAACACTTGGCAAGGGATCATGACTCATTAAAAGAGCATCTGAACAAAGTTTGAGTCCAGTGGC
>NW_015240017.1:0-623 GCF_001447785.1 Gekko japonicus | reverse complement strand
GCAGTCTCCTTTGCTAGTCATTAAGTACTTAAGAAATGTTTTAAAAAATACATTTGACAATTTTAAAATGTGAAAGTAATGTGAACATTTTGTTGCTATTTGTGCTAATAAGCTACTTATTTACAGGGCACAGGAGATGTAGACTGTCATTTTAGAGTGGAAAAGAATTTAGAAAGTGGGGCAATAAGCCTAGAATCTGCACGAAACAGAGGAATATATGTTGGTCTTCTGCCAGATGGTCAGACCAGACCTGTTGTTCATACTGGAGAAAGCAACGTTTTCTTTTACCCACAAGTTCTCAAATGTACGTAACATTTAAATTATGTGTATTTTACTTCAGTAATCAACCTGTCTCTGAAGATTTTTAAACATATTGGTTAAAAATAAGGATGAAAAAATGCCATTGCAGGGACTATATTTTGAAGAATTTCCTGAATCATGTTACAATATCTAACACATGACATCTTTCTACACTACTAATTACTTGACAGTTATCCCAGGTAAGAAGCTGAGTGTTGTCGTATTGGTAAACTAGTTGGATAAAAACAATCAGAACAGCTGTCAAACTATACAGGCAACCTGGGGCACAAATCAGAGGACTGGTGCAGAACTTTGTCTATTCT
>NW_015240016.1:0-623 GCF_001447785.1 Gekko japonicus | reverse complement strand
TTTACCATAGAGTTTTGGGGGACTCATAGAGCGTCATGCCAACGTGCTGATGTCACTTCTGGTTTTGTGTGGGAAGTGAAGGTGTGGCATTGCCGTATCACCTATTTTGCATATCACCGCCCCCTACAACACCCGCTTGTTCCCAGCACTTAGCTGGCAACCTGGGCCTTGCTGGATCAGACCAACAGCACACCTAGTTCAGTTTCTTGTTTCTCTAGCCCCAGAGAGAAAGTACAGAAATAGAGACCAACAAGTCCTCCTGTATCGGCAACTTGAACTGAAAGGTATATTGCCTCCAACTGTCGAGGATCTGTTTAGCCCTCATAGCTATTAGCCATTGGCTTTGATTGCTTTCTGACAAAATGTGTTTGTCATGAGGGCTAAATGATAGCTTAGTACCACTGTGCCAAACGCTGAATGTCTTCTTTTGTCAACAACCGAAATGTTGTAGTCAAATAGCATTTGGGTGCATGGCAACATTTCACAATGAAAACAGGTTGTCCGATGCAACACTCGGGCTAGCTCAATCTTGTCAGATCATGGAAACTAAACAGTTTAATACTTGGATGGAAAACCAGCAAGGAATACCAGGGCTGCTATGCAAAGGGAGGCAATGGCAAACC
>NW_015240015.1:0-623 GCF_001447785.1 Gekko japonicus | reverse complement strand
ACTATTCATTTGATTTTTCCTAACTAAAAGCAGAACTTTACATTATCTCTCCTGGTTTGTCCTCATTCCCTCCACCTCTCTCTGGGTCTGAACTCTTTAAAACAGCCAGAGGGCAGGTTAGTATTTATGCCATTAATATTCCGACTCGTTTTCATGATAAAGATGACAGCGATAAAGAGCTCATTTTTTATTTCATTTATTAATTTGCCGCAAATGAAGACAGGAGGTACCAAAGCACGGGCTCAACCTGGCGTTATTCGTGACCAATCTGCATAATGGTTTAAAACATTTCCCCTTGGGAACCAGAGGGAGAGGGAAGAGGCAAGGGACAAAGGGGAGTTTTGTCTGTATCCTGGAGTGCTGTGTCAGCATCATGCCAGGCAGTGGCATGATATCACTTCTGGGTATTTGTTTGTATGTGACCTGGCCTTTTTGAACCTCCCTCCCCACTGGCCTGTGAAGAGTTGGTAGGCGACGAAGAGGAAAGCCGGGAGACCTGGGCTCCCTGGTGGGTGTCCCTTTGTGGCAAGCCCAATGGATGCCAGAAAAGCAGGTTTCAACAGTCCCTCCAGTTTAGTGTCGTGGTTAGAACTATGGACTCTGCTCTGGGAGAACTGGGCTTG
>NW_015240014.1:0-623 GCF_001447785.1 Gekko japonicus | reverse complement strand
ATGGGATAGCCACTTCTGCAAGTTTCTTGCGGGTTCCCACTTATTATACACACACACACCTTCCCTAAATAAAAAGTTTTCGTCCATCCCTGTTAGTGTCCCCGAGGGAGGAACCTCTGTAAGAAGAAGAGAGGATTTTAAGGTCAGTCCAGAAGACTAAAAAACTCCCGTCTGATTCAGAAGTCACTGACGTTAATTACGATGGATCCAGTTCACTGAATGTGTGTGTGTATAAAATTAACAAATAAATCTCTGCGCTGAGTTGCCAGTTCTCAGATTGCAGCACACAGGACTCCGGGAACTGAACTGGCACTATAGAACTGTATCTGTATTTTGTGATAGCAAAAGGTTATTTTGTCAAGGGAGGCAGAAACGTGTGGCTCTGCATTCTGCCTGCTGCACACATGCATATTCCATGCCAAGTTAAGATCCTGATTTGGCTGGAAAGTTATAAATTGCTGGACGTAGCAGCTAAGCTGGACCCACCACATTGGACTGTAATTTAGAAGAATCCAGAGAGAATTTTGAAAAGCATTTTTATTTTAGGGATTCTAAGTTGTGAAAAGAAAGCCGTTTTGTTTTAGAATACAGCTCTGGCACAGAGCTGTGATGTTCACAGATGC
>NW_015240013.1:0-623 GCF_001447785.1 Gekko japonicus | reverse complement strand
TGCGCCCCCCCCGCCCGCCTCTTCGCTCGGGAGGAAGGATCCGGCTTGGTTTGGCGCGGCGCCGGTTCCTATGGCTACGGCCCGGCACTGCAGCCTCAGTCGTCCGCCTCCTCCTGCAACGCCGGGCGGGCCACGCGGCTGCCGCCTCCCCTCCAGTCCTCCCCGCAGCAGCCCCGGGCACCGCGCCCCGCCTGCCCCCTTGCGGGAGCCCAGCGGCCGCTCCAAGGCCTCCGCGGCCGGCCAGGAGGGAGAGGCTGAGGGCGGCGGGCGTGCAGGGCGCGAGGACGGCTTGCGCCCCTCTGCCCGGCCTTACAGGAAGCGGCTTTGCTCCCTCTGCAGGCAGCGCGGCCTGGAAGCTCCGCCCCGAGCGGGGCAGGAGGAAGCACTCCGTAGATGCTCAGAGGCTTTGCTCTGGTGCCCAGCCCGGAAGGAGGACGAACAGATGACCTTGTGTCTGCGCTGTCAGGCGACTAGTAGTCATGGTGGGGCATGTGCACCCAGTCTCACTCCTTGCCTGGCCCACGAGCCAGACTTCCCCCAGCATGGCCTGGCACCTTAGCCCCAAAGAAGATGCCTTTCCACGCTTAAGGTGTGGTACTGTTTGGTGCAGTGGTTAAGTGCGC
>NW_015240012.1:0-623 GCF_001447785.1 Gekko japonicus | reverse complement strand
CACCTGGAGGCTGGCAACCCTAGTGTATTTAAGTGTTACTCTTCTTTCTTATTGCATTTGTCATTACCCTGAGGAAACATTTTAATGTTGTGGGTTTCTTTTTCCACCCTGCTCCTAAATGCAGCTACTTGAAGAAAGTGCTCCACTTGTGTTCTGACATATGATATCTCTTGAATGTTGGTTCTGTATGTCACTGCAGGTTCCATCTTGATAACTGCACTGATGAAGCAGCCTATTGTTGAGGAGTCGTTGCTTGGGCTCTGCTGTCTTCTTAGTAGTCAGGTGGAAGCTCAACCTGGACCTGTCTTGCAGTCTGGTTCGTGCAGCACGTATGTGTAAACTAATTAAAAATATTAAAAATAACTGTACCAACATGACACAAACAACAAAGCAGTTACCCAGATCAGAAGACAATACAGTTATGCATTTGATGAGCCTGGCCTCATCACAAAGATGTGAAATAACTCTAGGTAGCTAAACACTTACTCTGTAGCCTGTTGGTTCAAAAATGCTAGTATTTCTCTATAGTAGAAAATGGCAGTTATAGATGTGCGAATGTATGAATGGGGAAAACTATGTACTTAACAGTTCATTATTTTTATTACTTTTAGTGTAGCCTTTTA
>NW_015240011.1:0-623 GCF_001447785.1 Gekko japonicus | reverse complement strand
CCATGCATTCTGAGCAAAGAACCCATTCTGGATGGGCTTTGCAACCACCAAGCTGAATACATAGTGGCAGTCGTGGATAGTAGCCTGATAAAGACCAGCTACCCAGAACTGCGGAAGCAGAGAGGGTCACCAAGCACCTGACAGGCCACAGTATGTGACCGGTGAGCTGTGTTTGGCTTGATGGGTCATGACTTATGTAGGAACTCCTGGAGAACTGGAAGGTCCTCCCAAGGTAGTTGCATACTTGAACTCCTATGAGAAAAGTGGCATTATAAAAATGTATAACTTTTCAGAAGTTCAATTTGGCATGCCAGATATGTGTAAGAGGAGTAAATACGACCTATGGCCTCCCAATATGCATGGCCACCTTTTTGTGTGAAAAGAACAAAGTGCATATATTCCCACGCACGTACATCTTCTGGGTTCCATTCACACATACTGAAAGTGAAAAATGTACAGGTTGTCCTATTCATACAAAAGAGTGATGCATATATCAGGAGGATTGTGGGTAGCACACGCTCCCATTTTTCGGGGCTGGTTGCCCCAGAATCAAATGTCTGAAAGGGGCTTTAGGTGATGGCAATCACATTTTCAACACCTGTTCCCTAAGGCATTGGGGAGGG
>NW_015240010.1:0-623 GCF_001447785.1 Gekko japonicus | reverse complement strand
AAAAAAATCAGAGGTTTCATTTGCACAAGGGAGAAATGAAACTGAAACAGGTTCTCTGGGGGATCAAAAAACGAGGATGAGCAATTTGAAACGACCCAACTTCAGACACCATTTCGCTCTCAGCGACTAATGGGTTTGGAGACTAGCAGAGCAGCTGTCTCCCATGAAGGCAGCTCTGCTATTCTACATGGAGCAATCCTGGTGAAAGGAGCTAGAAGCATTTTAAGTAGAATGCATTGTCACCGCACCCCGGAGCTGCATCTGAAATAACGCACACAACATAACATTTCAGGGTCATTGTGTGCTAAGATCCCAGCAGGACACCGAGAAGGAAACGGTGCAATGCTTCTGGGATGTGGCTTTTTCTTGGCACTTCAAAGTTACTAATTAATGCCGCCAAGCACTTGGAGAGCTGGGTGGCCCACAATGTAATGAGATTTCCTTTGCTTCCCTCTGTTTTCGCAATCGCTCTCTAATTCTTTTGCGGACTTCTGGGGCACCAAAATGTCCTGATTTACCAAATCAGCAAAATCTCTCCTGATTTGTTCCTCCCCCAGGAAATCAAGGGGAGAAAGTTTTGTTTCAGAAAGCACAGAAAAGCGTCTGTGTGTGTGTGTGTGTGT
>NW_015240009.1:0-623 GCF_001447785.1 Gekko japonicus | reverse complement strand
GTGTGAGACAAGATGCTGGACTAGGTGGAAACCAGTCTGATCCAGCAGGGCTCTTCCTTTGCTCTTATGTTATGCTGTATTCTCTTAAAGGGTTAGCTGAAGAAAGGGAAAATCTACAAGTTGTGATGGATTGACTGATAGCCATCAAAATGACAATAGCTCATTGTCTGCAAAGAAATCTTGCCTGCTACACATTAATGAATGGCTCTATGGAATGTTGGATATGATATCTAAGTCACTGTGGAGACCTAAGCAGGATTACACCTTTGTAAACCCATTGGTTTCAGTGCATTTAGAAGGGTGCCACTCAGTTTAGGATCACACAGTTAGTGACTTATAGACACTTTCAGGGAGGGAGATCTGTACGGGATGCATTTGTTATGAGAGCGGTCTCTCTTTACATTCTTCCGGCAGGATAGATATCATGCCCTTTGCAACTTGATAGGACAGTTCAGCTCATTAATTAACTGCTATCAGACATTTTAATGTAGAACAGAAGAGAATGTTTATGATTTAGGTAATGGGATGGCCACTCTGTTTTGCATATAAAATAAAACACATGCTTGAGTATTGCTGAAATCAATTAGTCACGGCTAACCTCCTCCGTTGACCTAAGCATGCCT
>NW_015240008.1:0-623 GCF_001447785.1 Gekko japonicus | reverse complement strand
TAAGATTTCCACACAAAATTGAGAACCTTTCTTAGTGCATAATAGCAGCAGCTGTCAAAGCATAGACATAGCTCTTACGTAAGTATAATATCTGCACAACTATACAGCTTTCGGGGGGCAATAACGAATTGCGTTCGCAGTACTCTTTGAACTGCTTCTTCAATTCCACTGAGTATTTACAAGTTTGAGAATTTTATATAAGATTAAGGGAGAATCTTAAGAAAAGTACCATGTGCCCATTGACCATTTCCCAGTCCCCAGACTTGGTCCTCAAACTGCTTTTCCAACCTGAATGCTGGTTACTTCTCTAATGCACCTAAGTGGATGGTATCCTCAGCTGGAAGAACTTACTCCAGCCTAAGGAGCCTTCTTGCAACTTGAGTGGCTCTTTCACTGAAGGAATGCTGGAGGACGGCTTCAGACTTTGTTTAGTGGAATGGTAGGGTGTGGGCTTACTCTAGCAGTAACTTCTGTTTACATTGATGGAATTTTAAAATGCATGAAAGTTACCTCTAGCATAGCATGCTTCCCATCACTGTTCTCTCCCATACATACAAAGCTCTCTCCAGGCTTCTTACATTCTCCAAAAATAGCCTATTGTAATCCTGTAAAATATTTTATAA
>NW_015240007.1:0-623 GCF_001447785.1 Gekko japonicus | reverse complement strand
ATGGACATGCAGAAACTCCGCTCCAGCCTCTTGTACCCGGTACATGTGATCCAGCCTTCTGGTTGACACCAGTGCCGAGGATGGCTTCTCCCAGGGTACCTTCGCTGCCTGCAGAAGGACAGTCGACATAGGGAGGGAGATTGCTGTAGATGTGTCCAATTGAATGACATCGGATGGCATTCGATATTGAAGGTTGAGGTTGGATGATGGGCAGGCCCAACGAATGTGCCATTCTTTTGATTAGATCCCCATAGGAAGAAAGGTCCTCCGAAGGAGAAATGGGGAGATGTTCGGAAACGTCCTGTTTGGGGGACGGATCTGTGGGCGAGGTCTCATCCTCTGATCGTTTGACATCGGAAACAACAGGGGAGATTTTGGAATGTGACCTGGGTCCCTTAGTCGGTGTCGGGGCTGAGCAAGTTTCCTTCAAAGCGCCCTGAAACACTGGTGGAGTAGATAGGTGGTGGTGAGGGGAGGCCTGCTTCAGTGGAGGAGATGCAGGTGGTTTGGAGAGGGATGTGGAAGGTGGAGGTTGATGCCATGGAGAGCAGGACCGGTGTGAACGGTGGTCCCATTCATCTGGACCCATCGGTGTCATCCAGGGCATCAATGCTGATAGTGGG
>NW_015240006.1:0-623 GCF_001447785.1 Gekko japonicus | reverse complement strand
GGAAATGATCAGTACCTGTAAAAGAATGCACATGGAAAACCGTCAACGGCAACATGGCAATTAACGAGAATTTTTAAAACAGCTTTCCGTTCCCTTCCCCCCATCCCAGAGTCCCTCCCAGTTGTGCGAGAGTTGTCAGGACTACACAATGAGGCTCTAACAGCTTGTCGGGGGTATGTAAATACTGCAGCTTTGGGGATTCCGTTTGCTTAATTTAGGAGATACTTGAACTTTGCTTAAAGGGGCCCAAGCGTTGCTTATTCCTCGGTGTCGACTGGTGCATCTGTAATTTGCAGAACGTGCAGCTTTGTTCGAAGGCAGGCAGGCAGCTAATTATGGGCAGACCCGCATGGTCGGGTGGTGTGTCTTGTGCATAACATATTAACTAATGAGGCAGTTCTTAGATATATGCTTAAGCCAGAGAGCAAATGTTTTCCTTCGCAAGGACTGAATGCAGCTCTGAGCCGGGCTGCTGACACTGTAGTCATGAAGTAATTAATTCATTAAGCAAGGTAAAATCACAACTGACTTCTGGTGACCCCTCGTGGAGTTTCGAGGCAAGAGACGAGCAGAGGGCGGTCTGCCGTTTCCTGACTCTGCAGAGTAACCCTGGACTTCCTTGG
>NW_015240005.1:0-623 GCF_001447785.1 Gekko japonicus | reverse complement strand
GAGCAAAACACATGCAGAAAAGAGGGGGGGGACACCCTGATGTAATATGGCCACACAAGCAATAAATACAAAAGTGCAGAAATGGTCTAAGACTAGTAGCACACAATCAGTCACCTCTCCACACACACACAAACTCATTTAAGAAAAGATTTCATGACTATGTAGTAGTCTACATTACTATGTAGACTAAGGCAATGGCTTTTAAACAGTGTTCTGTTGTCTGTCCACAGGATGCTAGAACCAGAAAAAGGCTCCTCAGGAACATGAAGCAACTTGCAACTCCCCTCCCAAGACTGGCTTACTAGCATAGAAGAAGGAGAAGCACTAGATAGCCACAAGCTAATCAATATGAAGCAATCAAACCAAGAAGACTTCTGGCTAAGACTGAGGTTTAAGTAGTCCTAGAGGGAAGCAGCCCCACCCATTTCCAGGGTTGTTTCTGGGGGGCTGTTCTGCAAGGACTTGATTCTGTCGGGGGCTATCAATGCTGCTAGGCCTTGCCCAGGGTGGGGGATCCCCCGTCCCCAAGTTGCCGCCCCCCCATGCAATTGATCAGTTGGCCAATGGGAAGGCTCACAGGCATTAAGGGAGGCCTAGGCTTCTATCTCAGGGATATCACTTCT
>NW_015240004.1:0-623 GCF_001447785.1 Gekko japonicus | reverse complement strand
CCTGGAGGTCACTTCCAACTCTATGATTCGAAGGAGGAGGAGGACGACTAAGTGTTGGAAAAGATGTCAACCAAGTGAAGCTATTTTTCTGTTGGTCTCAGGAAGGGTAAGGGTCCCAACGGAGTCTCACTTTTACACATGAATACGTGCCTTCTATTTGATCTACAGAGGTCGGTATTGCCTGCTTTTACTGACAGCAGTTCCCCAGTATCTTAGGCAGTGGTCAGCCACCTCACTTGATTCTGTTTTCACTGAAAAATGCTGAGGATTGACTCTGGATCTTTCAGCGCGCAAACCACTGACCCGCAGCTCCACAACCGTCACATCTCCACCTTCTATCGACAAGCTAAAAGCACTGGCAGCATTGATGTATCTATTGGAATGGAGAAAGCATCATTTCCATTATGCAAATGGACAAACCAATGAGCTCAGCCTAGAAAAGTCCACCTAGACCATCAATTCTGACTCCGGAGCGGCTCCCCATGTAGGCCTCCACGGGAATCGTTCCAAAAGAAGTGGGGGAGTAAATCACAACCAAATGGCTGAAAGCCTGAATGAAACCCATCATGTTTTAATGCATCACATGGATGTGTCCAATAGAGAAGCACATGGAAGGGGGGGGG
>NW_015240003.1:0-623 GCF_001447785.1 Gekko japonicus | reverse complement strand
GTTCACACGCTGATCTGTGGGGCTCTTTGCCCCGACCCAAGCGGTGTACTTGCTCAACAGAGACCGGTCTACATGCCCTGCCACTCCACTGAGCCTTTCTCCAGCTTGAGAAGTTCTTCCTTCAGCGGAACAACCACTTAAGCTGCCGGAAGTCTCCCTATGGCTGGATGCACTTCCTCGAGCTTCAGGTAGGATATGAGACACTCTAGCTGTTGGATCATCCTGCTCTCGTCTGTTGACGTGGTGTTTACAAAGCAGGATGAAGGAAAACATGGATCCTTGCCCTCGGGAGCTCGAACGGCAAGGACAGGCGGGGGCAGAAGAGAGCGTCCAGGAAGCCCAAAGGCTCAGGGATTTGAGGCTCTGGTGAGCAGGAAGAAAGGGCGATTAAAGAGGAGACAGGAGAATGCAGAATGCAATTTATGCTCTGGCGGAACACAGTGGAGGGGGTGTGTGTTTCCCTTCTCTCTCTTGTCAGGCCAGCACTCAAATGTAACGAACTGTCAAAAAATTAAGGACGGGCATGAGTAAAAAGCCTTTTTCACGCAAGGCACGCATGCACTCCAGGAGTTTGCTGCCGGCTAGATGCAGAGCACCCTGACCTAGACAGCCCAGGCGAGCTC
>NW_015240002.1:0-623 GCF_001447785.1 Gekko japonicus | reverse complement strand
TCCCTTCCTTCCTGTTTAAACAAAATGTAGATATCTGCAGGCTGTGCGTTTTCCTCTCCAGAGCTCTGCACATCAGTCCTTGTTTTTAAAAGGCAAACAGCCCCCTCTGTAACCCTATCTCCATCCATTGCATGCGAACAGGCTATCACACTAGTAGTGTTGGATGAAAACTAGTTCTAGAATATTGCAAAGAAAAACATATTTCTTCTCTTGTCTGGAAAAGTACTTGGCATTGTGAAGATTTATTATTTGTTATAAATGAGTACATGGAAGCAAAGTGTAAACTCAGGCCTGAATCACATGGACCGGCTCCAAAATGCAAGATTTGTGCTAGTGAACAAGAGATGAGAATGGGATTGGCAAACAACATCAGACTGCTTCAGTTTCTGCCAAGTTAGTATTTTGTTACACTGTTGCAAACTATCCTGATATGAGTTAAGCTCCTGGACTATTAAAACTATCAGACAACTACTTTGTTTTTGTAGTGAATGGTGGTCTCCAAATATGGTGGTTCTCAAAATTCCAATCCTCCCATTATTATTGCCATTTGTTAGTATCCTTTGCAAATAAAAATAATGAAAGATATGTGCTGTGGAGGCGGGGTCAATGACACAATGATGGCA
>NW_015240001.1:0-623 GCF_001447785.1 Gekko japonicus | reverse complement strand
TAAAGTTTGACCTATTGTACCTAGAAAAAGGTGCAGCAGGTAAACATATTCCTGTCCATTGCCCCTGCCAGAACATCCCGTTGCAGCATCAGAACAATTTCCATTCAAGAGTACCTTTGCCGTTTTAAAATAAAGCTTTGACTGTGTTCCCTTACACAGACCTGACTGATTTAGAGTTTCCTCTGCTTCTTAAAGATCAGATGGAACACAGAGAGAGTGGGGGTAGTCCAGATACTGGTGATATCAAATTCCAGATCCCTGGGTAGCCTTCCCCAGCAAACACATGGACTATAAGAACCTTGTGAAATTCTCTAGGTCATACAACAGATAATCTCCTAGATCCACATTTTGGGATCTACCTGCCAAGAAAGACTGGAACCACCTCAACACAGTACTCCCATCCCAGCAAGCAAACATAAAGTCAGCGGCATCCACAAAAATGAACAGGGATGCACTCCTCCCATGACTGCTTCCCAGCACAGGGCACTCAGTAGGAAGGCCAAAGCAATCTGAATCCCAAAGCAAGACTGACTAATAAGTCTGGTGCAAGAAACTGGGGAGCTGGGTACTCATAACCCATTTTAATACTTGGAATGGTAGAAACCAGGGGTCATTTCGTAGAA
>NW_015240000.1:0-623 GCF_001447785.1 Gekko japonicus | reverse complement strand
TTGGTCCAATTTGCTTGAAACTTTTGGGCTCTTTAGATTCGAAGGAGGACTATGTTCAGGGGAGGAAAAAACAGCTTTCTTATTCTTTGACATGGATTCTGAAAACAAGTCAGTCTCATGTGATTAGAATTAACTTTCACTTAATTAAAATGATTCTTATGGTGTCTAGGAGCTTATCTCAAAATATTAAAGAGTCCATTTTAATCAAGTTGCTGTACACCTAGAAATGAATACAAGTTGTGTGATTACTGAGATAGGCCTGGAAAACATCATTAATACAGATGAACTTGCCTTAATGAGAATCAAATGATCAGTCAATTAAAATGTTTTAAAAAATAGCTTAATGACATAATTTCTTGCATTGCTTCCTTCCCCAAATGGGATAGGACTTCGGAAATGGGAGGGATTTCTAAGATCAAAGACAGATTTTGATCGATTTGAAGGTCATAGTAGCAGCAGCATCTCTTGTGAAGGGTCACAGGGAATATTCTAATTCCCTCTGCTATGTGCTGCTAAAAGGGAAGTGGAGGCAGTAGGTATAGGGTATGTCCACAGGGGGATGTCCTATGAATTTTGCTGTGAACGCGTCCAATGGTCCAACTTACTATGTTCAAAGGTAGCAA
>NW_015239999.1:0-623 GCF_001447785.1 Gekko japonicus | reverse complement strand
CACAGGAAGTGATGTCATCACACCAACAAGGTGCAGGTGACCGTGCAGTTTTTAAAAGGGATGTCTAACCAGGGAACTAGGATCCAGGATGTGAAAAAGGAGTGGAAATGACTATTATACATACCAGAAGAAAAGTATGTGATTGGTATGTAGGTAAAGTGGCTAGTTTGGGATAGTTTTGGATAGTGTATTTTGTGAATTTCATTAAGTAGATGATAAGTAGTCAGTGATAATGTTACCGAACTACTGAAAAGTAGTTTATGGATTATTTATGTATAATTCTTTGGAAGTGTATAGATTTTCCTCCCCCTCTTCTGTTATGGTTTGGTTTTTGTGCTTTAAAAAAAAATCATTGATGCTGTAAGATCAATCACGTTAGTAAGATTTATATTGAGATTTATGTTTAATCTTTTGTATACTGATTGGAATAAACTGCAAAAAATCAAACCAAGGGAGAAAAGGTAAGCTGTTATTTGGTTGCATCTATCTAAATTTAGTCTTCCATCTTATTGTAAAGAGGTATTTCTTATTTAAGCACTGAAGCAGGCTGATGACTGGCCGAAAACTTGCCAATGGTGTCACAATGTTGCCAACGAAGCACTGATGTCACTTCCTGTCACACA
>NW_015239998.1:0-623 GCF_001447785.1 Gekko japonicus | reverse complement strand
TTTGGAGGACTAATTGACCTTTCCACTCCACTCCTCTGCTCAGGCTAAAACTTGAGACAGCAGAGCGAGTGGCAGCATCTCTCTCCTACTGTTTAATAGCCTCCTCCATTGGCTGGCTGCCCGAGAGGCATCTGTGTCCCCAGAGCCCCTCCACGACTCAAATCAAGGCCATCGGAAGCAGGCTAAGGACAATAAACTCTTGGGAGGTCAGTGGGCCCTGGTGGGAACAGCCCCTCATCTGGAAACATTAACCATGCTCCAAAGCGCTTTCCTGGAGGCTGAAGTCTCATCGTAACAAATGTGATATCACCGCTAGCTACGTTTAAGGTTCCTTAATGGAGGATCGAGGGAGAATGCGCGAAGCAGAGAAAGACAGCATGTACTGTGTGTTTAATTGCTCATAAAATCCACGGAACCATAAGCCACAGAAAGGAGTGCCTTTGCTAGTCTCAAGACAAAGCCCGGCAAATTGGTGAGTCGGCAAAGAGCGAACCATCTAATCCAAACCTCTGCTTTACGCATAAGGTTCTGGAATTCAGACCACAATTCATGAATGTAGGCAGGGCGAAGCAACAGACCCACCCGTTCCGAATACCACTTGGACAGGGGATCCAAAGGTCATG
>NW_015239997.1:0-623 GCF_001447785.1 Gekko japonicus | reverse complement strand
CCAATCTTGGAGCACAGGAAATAAGCCCCCGATAATAAGCCCGTTCAGACGTCAAAGAGATTAAGCTTTGCATAATGCCGGTGCTGCCTCCGTTGCCCCTGCAGCCCCCGCGTTGAACTTGAAGCTGCCAGCCTCAGATCAAACCGCTGACTCTTTTCTCATTTTTTTTGCTTGTGTTTCAGGCATCCAGATAAAAACAAGGACCCTGGAGCAGAAGATAAGTTCATACAAATCAGCAAGGCCTACGAGGTATTAAGCGCTGGGGCGGGTGGGGGGAATTCTGTTTTAGTGAGAAATCAGCAGGCGTCCAGGGGCACCTCGAAGGCTACCAGAGTTCTATTCCAGTGTCAGCTTCTGTGGACGAAAGCCAACTTCTAAAGATGCAGCGCAGCAGGTTTTTCTTTAGGCAGATCTTTTATGTAGGAAGTGTGGGGAAAATGGACAGCGGGGCCACAGGACCTCGAAAAGTACAGAGTAAAGCATGATTCTGAAAAATTCACGTTTGCTTAAGGAAAACATGGAGGCCGTTCACCAGTTTTGCTAAGTCAGTTAACTCCTGTAATCGCCGGGGAGTGGCAGGGGATACGGTCATAACCCAGCTGGTCTCGCAGGCTCCAAGTCCA
>NW_015239996.1:0-623 GCF_001447785.1 Gekko japonicus | reverse complement strand
TCTAAGGTGCTACTGGGCTTGCCTCTAGCAATGAATACAATTATTTCCAGATGACAGAAGTCAGCCATCGAACTTCCACCCTTCCAGCGCCACTCAAGAGAGAGACGGAATTAGAAGCGGGGCTTATCGCTGCGAGAAGGCGGAATGATTGGTGACGTCTCTTCGGCGCTCCCTAATTAATTGACATTGCATAAGCCCAGCCATTGTGTCGGAAGGGAGGTTGAGAACTTTGCCTGTCTTGCACATGGTAACCGTCGCCGGGCTCGCAACGGCAATTCAGCCAGGCTCCCGGTCGCCCTCCGGTCCACTCCTCCTACCTGCCTCCCTTTTATATATTTCACGGGAGCTAAATTTGCACAAGAGGGAAGGGAAAATAGCACGGTACTTAACCACCGGGGAGCATGAGGGGGTAAGAAGTGGGCTCCACTTGTCAGAGAGAATTGCGGCACTTGACTCCATTTGTTCCCACCTCATCAATCTGCCGCACAATGGCAATAAGTACTCTCGGTACTTTTCGCACAAAAAAAGTATAGTGCAAGTGCTGTAAGATGGCGTCCTGAAACTTGGGTGAACTCTAAGTGACGGTAGCGTGCAGATGTAGAATCATAGAATCACAGAGTTGG
>NW_015239995.1:0-623 GCF_001447785.1 Gekko japonicus | reverse complement strand
AATTGGTATTTGAAGTATTTTTGGTAATGGATTTGCTTTTAACTTTTTAGTGAAAGTTTCCATTTTTAAACTGAGTTTTTAATCCCATTTATTTATTGACTTTTATAATATTTATGGATATGATAACTGACTTTTCTCTCAGTCAACAGGGCCCAAAGTGATTGCAACCTGTTTAATTGATATAATGGCAGGTTGCTCAATGCTGTTTTGACGGCTTGCATTTAAGGCTTCTTTTAATATTTACATTTGTATGGTCTGTTTTGTAATTGTTTTATTTCTTTTCTTTTTTTTAAAGCCACCTCAAGCAGATATCTGGAGCTACAGCATATACATTCCCTACATTGTGCTATAGTGTACTTTGATTTGTGTTGCCTGATGGATTGGGGGGGCATGGTTTTTTAAATTATTTTATTCTTGTTTTTATATTTGATTGTAATCTGCCTTCAGCCCTTTTTTTTGAGGAAAGGTGTGATATGGCATGCAGAAAGCAAATGATTTGGGAACACCAGCAACAGAAATACTCCAAACAACGTTACACAGGCTCATGGCAACATTTGAATATGAAACAAAATCTTAAAAGACGTACCTACATACATCATGTATGGCTGTGAGAGTTGGACTAT
>NW_015239994.1:0-623 GCF_001447785.1 Gekko japonicus | reverse complement strand
AGCCAAAGAAAATACACAAAGAAAACCAGTAAAAACTACAGTATGAACTGAGTAAACATGAGGAAACCCGTGCAAGTCTGCTTAATTTTGCTGGAGGTATGCAAAGCTGCTCAATTTACATATTTTGTTCAATTGCATAATTTATGTAAATCCATTGCGAGTGGCTTCAGCTTTCCTTGGCCGAGAGTTTGGCATGAGGCTTTTTTCAGTGCAGAATACACAGTACCTTGAGCATGCAGGGTGAATATTCTGCTCGTGGGGCAGGACAAGAAGGATTTTGCACATGAATGCGTATGGAGACATATTTGGGGGGCAGGGCAGTATTTATTGGAAAGCAGGCCTTCGAAGGCCTTGGCGTTGACGAATGTCAAGACAAGAACTCCACCAGGAAGCGCGACAAGGAGAATCCAGTTTTGCAAAGGTAGTGCCAGATTGCGCAGAGTCCGGCCCCGTGGGAATGCCTGTATCATCAAGGCGGATCATAGCCTGACGTGAGATGATGTACAAATGTGTGCCGTCTACACCCAGGCTTGTAAGGTGTCCCTGATTAGCAAGCCAGTGTGGCACAGTATGGTAACTCTTTGCCCTGAGATGGCCATCCTCTAGGTGGGACCTGGAGATCT
>NW_015239993.1:0-623 GCF_001447785.1 Gekko japonicus | reverse complement strand
GACTGAACAACGACAACAAAAACTTCAGTTGCACCATTTAAAGCTGAGTAAAGCTCAGAGCCAGGAATGTGAAGCTCAGAGGTAGAAGCCGACACTGGTGGCTCCTTCCAGAGATATGAGAAGAAGTTCTCAGAGTCCACTGGAATTCCCTTCCCTGATCTGAGACCCATGCAAAAGGGGGTGGAGGGGGGAGCTCTTTCCCAGTACAGAAGAGATCACACCTGACATCTCAGAGGGCTACAAGAAGCTGCACTGATGCCTGCCCTACTACCCCAAATTCACCCACGTGGCTACATTTGTAAATCTAAAGTAGACTGGTGCAGATTTTAGCCTTATTGGACTAAGTGGAACCCTAATGGCTCCTTGAGTTTCCTGGTCCGTGCTGTAGTGCCACCTTTTGGCTACTTGCTGTGCTAGCACTGAAGAGCAGCCAATGAAGAGCTGTTGGCTTGCCCCCAGCTGTTCTTTAGCGCCATGGCTGCAGACAGGCAGGATGTGGTATTGCAGCTACAGGTTCAACAAAATCTGGTGACACAAAGGGTCCACTGGGGATAGTTTCAGATGGGTAGCCACTTTGATCCACCCTAGAAGAGTAAGGCCTTTTCTGCACTCTCCTTTTAATC
>NW_015239992.1:0-623 GCF_001447785.1 Gekko japonicus | reverse complement strand
CGGGGGCCGTGTGAGACTCCAGCAGCCTGATCCCTTGGATGTGCAAAGTGCTTTGGGCTGACCCTGGACGGGAGCTGCAGAAGCCAGATCTGGCCTCTACCCTTCTGCATTGGCTGCACACTGCAGGAAGCTCCTGCTGCCGCCACGAGGATCCGCCCCACCCCTCCCCCAGCCACTTACTTTGCACAAATGCGACCAGCAACAATGCTGCCCTCACAGCCATGCTGGGGAGTTGTCTTCTGGGGTGCGGGGTGTGTATGGAAAACCAGCCGTTGGCTCCGAAAGGTCCTCGTCAGCTCTCAAAGGCAGCAGCTACTGCAGACACCGTCCAAAGCCGTCTTGACAAGACCTGGAAGAAAACAGCCTGGAGTGGCTCCCTCTGCTGGCCAGGTGAAGGACTGCCAGAACTAAGCTGTCTTGGGATAAAAGGTTTGGACCCCAACGGCAGGTGGGCCTTTTGGCTGTTCAGCACCAATTTGCAAGGCAGCTGAGTACTGCAGCAGCCCTAGACCTGGACATCCAATGCAGGAAACTGATAATCCTTAGAACTGCAAACTGACCCTCCGCCAACCACTCCAGACCTGGCTTGATCCTGGGCCAGCTCAGAGGTCATTTCGGGGGGG
>NW_015239991.1:0-623 GCF_001447785.1 Gekko japonicus | reverse complement strand
GCAGTTCTTCCAGTGGAATGGCATTCCCATTGGCAGGCCAGCAATTTCTGTTGATTCCCTCTACGACTGCAGACCCCACTTTACCCCATGCTATTCCTGAGGGTCATCCGATCACTTAGGAACAAAATGGGTGGGTCTATGGGCTGTAGCAGAAGGGGAAAGTCCTGCTCTGCAAAGTCCATGGAAGTATAGGCGCCTGACATTATGTCTTTGCAGTTCACAAATCTATAAGCAGAACATACTGGAAGCAAGCAGACATGGCAACCTCTGTCCATGTCATTGCAAAAAAACCCCCCATATTTTGCCATAGTATCTGAACAACAAACTATGGTTTATGCTTGCCCTCCAAGCCATAATTGCGAACCAGGAGGATCAAATGTGACTTGGAAACCTGGCTGGGAGTACAAGAACAAATCAAAGCTTGCAGTTTGGAATGTAAGGGGAAAGTATAGTTTAATGCAAAAGAAAGGGAATTGCTCCATGTGTAAGGGAGGAAGGAGTGAGACAATTTAGTCCACAAGCCCAAGGGTCACTCATGTAGCACCAGATTTGAACCCAACCTCATGTCTCTCCAAATTTAAACTAAGCCTTCTTGTTTATTATTATTTATAGTCTGCCTTTCT
>NW_015239990.1:0-624 GCF_001447785.1 Gekko japonicus | reverse complement strand
CACAGTGGGAGGGCTTCCGGAGTTCTGGCACTGCTGGTGGACCTCCGTATGGTCCCTGGGTTTTGGCCCCTGTGTGACACAAGAGTGTTGGACTGGATGGCCCATTGGCCTGATCCAACATGGCTTCTCTCTCTTACGTTCTTATGGAATTACAGTTGACCCCCTGAGAACAGAAATCAGTTATCCTGGTTAAAAAGAATGGATCCTGTGGCATCATACCTGCTGTGGTCTCTCCAGGCGCCGCCTCCAGAACTCCAGGAACTTCCCAAGCCAGAGTTTGCTACCCAACTGTTTCCCACATTTCAAGTGGGGGTCACTTGGCCTGGAAGCTTGCGACCAAGCCAGGCACACCAAGAGGACTTGTGCCACTCCTAAAGCTGACCTGCGTGTGCCTTACCACGTTGTGTGAATTCAGTCCCCACATGGTGATGATAAAGGAAGAGGGAAAGCCATTTAAGATGTGGGAGGCTGCACGTGTGGGTTTGTGTGTGTGAACAAGTTTGTAGTGACATTTCTGTAGTTTTCCTAAGGAACTTCTGTTTTAAAACTATCCATGGCAACCTGTTCTGTGGAACAATCTTAGTAAAAAGGCGGAATGGGAATACAGCACGTGGGTATTGAAGG
>NW_015239989.1:0-623 GCF_001447785.1 Gekko japonicus | reverse complement strand
TTCATTCCTAGTTTTTTTTGAAGCATTGTTCTAGGGAAGACAACTGATAGAAATAACAGTGGAGATTAGAGAATGATTCAATGGTATTGTAGTTCCTTACCGAAAAATATTAGACTTTTTGCCTTTATAAAAGTAAGTAGTTCTGGCTTTAAAAATCTTTTTGTCCAGTATCAGAATCTTCCATAGAAGAAAGTAATTATCTTTTCTGAGATTTCAGCTGATGGCTTCAATGATCCTGGTTAGTCATCTACATAGACGAAAGCTACTATCGGTCGCTGTTTCCTAAAAATGGCAGGGCTGAGTCAGCAGCAGTTGTCCAAAATAATTTTTCCCCAAAACATTTTTTTTTTAGATGACCAGGAAGACATTGTTTTGGTCTTGCGCTGTTTAAGCAAAATATTTCGAGAGGCCTTTAAAAAGAGAGAGCGTGCCATTTTTGATTAGGCCGTCTGAATTCTTTCCCCTTGCAAAGTGTAACTGCCCGTGCTTTCTTTGCCGTGTGCTCTGTGGCCATTTCCTCACATTTGGAATGATGGAATAGAGGGAAATTGCATTTAAAATGTTTAGCATCGGGATGTTGCTGCTGGATCCAAGCTCCATCATAAGAACATAAGAGACGCCAA
>NW_015239988.1:0-623 GCF_001447785.1 Gekko japonicus | reverse complement strand
TAATATCACTGTTCTAGATATACACCTATAGATTTTTTCTTTGATTCATGTCCTATTCCACAGCTTTTGCCTAATTCATGATTCTACAGTCCGTGGCAGAGCCTTTCTGGGTGGTGACAGAGACCCCTCCTCCCCGCATCACCTGCGGAAAATCTAGTTGGATCCAGCCTGCTACCTTGTAATCCTTGCAGCACCCTTGTCAGGAAGTCCAGCAATATAATTCCCACAGCACAGACTGCAGATGGAATGGAGAGAGAGCATCTTGCCTGCGGTCCAACACAGGACAATCGCAATGGACTTAGAAGGGGGCACCTGTGCTTAGGGTTGCACTGAGAGTGAGTTTTTGGCTGAGATTTGATAGCTGAGTTGAGGGTTGAAGCAGTGACCTCCTCTGTCAGCACTCAATAGTACATTCAGGTGGGCAAACTAACTTTAAAACCTCCCCTTCTTGCGGAGCCCAAAAAAGGGGCAAACGGGCTCCCCTGTGGCTGTTTCTGTGGGCGAAAACAGTATGGAAGGGAATCCTGAAACTCCTCCTTTCCCTTTGCAGCTCTTGGAACAGTGCATAGTAATCAATTCATTATCATATGTCAGTATGCGTAGTATAGCCAGGAGATCCTAAG
>NW_015239987.1:0-623 GCF_001447785.1 Gekko japonicus | reverse complement strand
ATGCCACCCTCCAGGTGGGGTCTGGAGACATCAGGGTCTGCAACTGATCTCTGGAATGGCCTTCCAGCCCTGACACGGCCCTATGGGGGTGGGTGGGCATTATTTGGAACACCAAAATTAATTGTGTTGAACACCAGCATTCAGTAGCACCAGTGTGGGCAGGGATGCCAACCTCCTGGCAAGACCTGGAGGCCCCGGGAGTCGCAGCTGGTCTCCAGAGTAGTCGCAGCAGATCTCCAGAGTAGCCAGCTAGCCCAGGTACCAGCCCTGTCCCGAACCTAAAGGGGGGGCATTGGTTAGTGTGCCAACAAGCCTTGGAATCTCATGCGACTTGGTGGAATCACTACCAGTGCCGGTGGGGCTGCCAATATGCAGGCAGGATCTGGAGGCCTTTGGAATCACAACTGCGGGCCTAGGTACAAACCTATGGGCGGCAGCTGTTGCTTCGAATGCCAACACATTGGCATTTTCTCTGACATGGCAGAGTCACTGCTGGTAGGGGCCTCAACGGTCAGGTGGGGGGGGGCTTGCAGGGGAGCCGACCTCCGGGGAGGACCTGGCAACAGTCATGGAGGTCACCTATAACTTGGAGGAGCCACAGCCAGTACAGATGCCAACCTTGG
>NW_015239986.1:0-623 GCF_001447785.1 Gekko japonicus | reverse complement strand
TCCAGTTCCGCAGGGCCTGTAAAACAGAGGTGTTCCGCCGGGCCTCTGGTTGAGGCAGCAGGAGTCCATCTGCATTGGCCTCCCCTGCCCTGTTCTACTCTCCTGGCCTCCTTTCCCTGTTCACTCCCCTGCCTCGTTATTCCGCTATCTAGCGCCAGACACGTGTAGAACCTTCTGAGATTAGTCGCTAATTGTGCTACAGACGATCATCTAACGGTTGATGTTAATTGATGTTTCATATGGGTTTTCATGATGGTATTATGTTTGTCTAAATTACCATTTTGTACGTACTGTTGTAACCCGCCCTGAGCCAGCTGTGGTTTTTTTTTTTTAAGAAATCAAATAAATAAATAATGCCTCCCCCCTCCCTCCACCAGCTATGCTTTTCAGTTACGTATTTCTCGTTCTTTGTCCTTTATTTCCCCCCCGCCTCGTTTTACCTTTATGTGTTTGTAATTAATACCTAATAAAGTTTTTTTTTCATTTGAATTTGAGTCCAGTAGTACCTCTAAGACCCACAAGATTTTTTGGGGGTCTGAGCTTTCAAGAATCAAGGCTCAGATACAAAGGGGGTATTGACTCTCAAAAGCTCAGGAGCTAGTTTGGCGTAGTGGTTAGGAGCG
>NW_015239985.1:0-663 GCF_001447785.1 Gekko japonicus | reverse complement strand
TAACTCAGCTTAAAGGGAACAGTGGTCACTGCTCTCATCTTGCATAAAGGTAAAGGTTCCCTTGCTCAAAAGCCAGTCGAGTCCGACTCTAGGATTGCGGTCCTCATCTCCATTTCAAAGCCGAAGAGCCAGCGCTGTCCGAAGACGTTTTCCGTGGTCATGTGGCCAGCATGACTAAACACCAAGGTGCGCGGAACGCTGTTACCTTCCCACTGAAGTGGTACCTATTTATCTACTTGCAATTTCTTGCTTTCAAACTGCTAGGTTGGCAGGAGCTGGAACTAAAGACGGGAGCTCACTCTGTCATGCGGCAACTCAGGTCTCGAACTGCTGAACTACTGACCTTCGGCAGCCTGCAGTTCAGCATCTTAAACCACTTGAGCCACCGCAGCTCCTTTTATCTTGCATACATGTGAGCACTCTGTACCCTCCCCTCTCCCTCTGTTTTGTTACCTGCAAGGGGTGAGAAGATACTATAGAAAGAGGCTTCTTTTAAAAAGTGGAAGGTCTGCCCCAGAGGGACCACAGGCTCTGGCAAAAGGAATACAAATAAGTCGATAATTAGGCGTGCAAAAAGAGATCTTGAGGAGTGGGTTGCTAAAAACATCAAGGCAAACAATAAACCTTTAAAAAACAGAGCAGGAAACCAACCAGAGAAGCAGT
>NW_015239984.1:0-623 GCF_001447785.1 Gekko japonicus | reverse complement strand
AAACACGGTAGCTGTTATGTTTGCACCCCCATCCTTCTTTCAAAGACTTTGGAGTGGGGGGGGTGTCTAAAGAATTTCTGGGTGGTCTCCAATCCAGGTATTGATAAGGACCAGAGCTAAGGTTGATTCCACACTTTTTGCTTCCTTAAGCAGGGCTGGGGCATCCCTGCATGAACCAAACAGAGTCCCAGAACACCTTGTGTCGATCTGGAGGAATCTGGGGCACAGCTGTAGTTTGTGTGGGAAGCCGATCATCCCGGGAGTCCTGTTAGAGCCCAGATCCACCTGCTGCTTCACCAACAGCCAGCTCCTCTTGTGAACTAGGAGCACCCCTGAGAAGCCCCTGAAGCACTTCTGAGGATTCTGGAACGAACTGTCCGAGGGCCTTCTAATCGCATGTCTTTTTATTTTCCAGAACCTTCTGCATCTCCACTACACAGACATGTGCAAATTGTGGAGTGAGAAAATTATCTTTTGGACATGAGGCATTTGGATTTCCCTTCCATCCTCCTCACATCCTATAATGTTTAAAATGTCTCTCCGTTCACACAAAGAATTAGCAATTAAGGAACAAGACCTGAATGCAGATCCCTTAACGGTGATCTAATTATGCCATCCTAAAC
>NW_015239983.1:0-623 GCF_001447785.1 Gekko japonicus | reverse complement strand
TCTCAACTGCAATTTACTTAGTGTGTCAGCCTATCTGTTATTGGGGTATTGTTTCTCCATTTGTTTCTGAATTGTGCAGTGTCATTCTAGCCTTGTTCTGGGTCAATTCCACACTGCTGCACCATACCATTGTGGGTCATGATGCTAGTACAATTGTATAGAATGTATTGGGTTTTTCAATTCTTGCCTAGATTCTCTGCTGAAGATGAAGTGAGTTTGTATGTTTATGTCTGCATTGTTTTTTTGCGTGTGCATGCATACAAGGAACCCAGCTCTGTACTTTGAAAACACTTCATAATCTTGTTCCATATTTGGGTTGAATCAACCAGATTCAACAGAGTTCTTTACTTGTGAAACATTTTTTTCACAAGGCTGTTTTTTCCCCTTCCCAAGCATTAACCACTGCTATAAAAATTCCCTGCTGTATGCTCATTATATGTTGAGCACAAGATGCACAACTGATTTTTGTTCTCAGGATGAGTGTACACAATTCCCATGGCAGCCAGCCAAAACTGCCAATGAATGCCAACGGCAGAGATGGGCAGGAGTGGCTGAGTAGAATTCCATCTAGCTTCCTTACATTTCCCTTTATTCCTTTTCAGTAAAATATCTGTGTCTGATAC
>NW_015239982.1:0-623 GCF_001447785.1 Gekko japonicus | reverse complement strand
GAGGGTGGTTTAAAAATCCAATTTAATAACTAACTAAATGAATAAATGAACCTTCCTTCAGTGGATTTTTTTTAATTATGAAAATATTTCATTATAAACGTAAATATACCGGCATATTTTAAGAATATAACAACAATAACAGCTGAACGTAAAAAGCCCAAGAAGTATAACATTATATGCAAGAGTTATAGACAAATACATTTATAACCAGCTTTATGCATAAACAGTACACCGAGAATAATTTGGTACAGTTATTAACAGTGAGAGAAAAAAGAAACCCCCATCAAAAAGGGGGGAAAACAGAATTGTAAACCATATCCATATCCTCAAGGTACTGTATTAAGGAGGAAGATTTTTTAAAAATGAACCAGTGACTATTCTAAAAGCTGGCTAAGTTTCTGGAAACTAACCTGGAGATGGATATGGACACTTTTTAAAAGCCTAAATCTACTGAATTTAAGGATTCCTAACCGGACTGAAAAGAGAGGCTAATTCTTAGTCAAGAATTATGCCGCTCCCTTCTGAAAATTTGAACTAAAGGACAGCCTAAAAGCATTATTTTTCTGAAACTGCTTGCCTTCAATTGTTTTGAAGCCTAGAGTAGAGTCAGTTTGGTGTAGTGG
>NW_015239981.1:0-623 GCF_001447785.1 Gekko japonicus | reverse complement strand
AATGGGAGGTTTTAAGTTAGCCCACTACCTATCATTATTCTATCCACGCAAGTAGACCACTTGTGGGAGCAGTTATTTATGAAAGTGCAAGGCTGATTCATCATCCACATACAGTAGTACTCTTCAGACAGCCAATGATGCAAAGATCCAAATCAATATGCAGAAGATGCCTTATTAAAGTTTATTTTCAACAAGATGGATACACAGCCTTGGAATCTACTTAAAATTCTTGCTCTACCAAATTGTGCAGATTTTAGATTAATGATACTTTTGATTACAACTCTCTAATCAACAGAACAATGTAATTATCCCTCACAGCTTGTACAGTATGAAATTTAAAATACATTTAGAGCCCATTCCTCAAAGTACTTCTCCAGCACAACTCCCATCCACTTAATGAAGCTGGCAGAGGCAGAGAGGTGGGCTGTTACAAATTAAGTGGATACTAAATTGTCTCAATAGAGGAGTTATCTAATATAAATAACGAATTATACAAACAGATGTAACATAAGTTATACATTCATATGAATATGAATTTAGCATAATCTCAGCATAATCAATGCATAGAATGTATGCATTTGATAAGAATTCTACAAAAGGCTTAGTTTTAATAACTAAGGCTT
>NW_015239980.1:0-623 GCF_001447785.1 Gekko japonicus | reverse complement strand
TTCACCATTTTCCAAAAACTGCATATTTTGTCACATCTCCACCAAGTATGGTAAAAAGTCCCTATGTTATTTTTACACCTCCAACAGGCATCTGAAATATTCTTATATCTGAAATATTCTTATTCTTATAACATTTGGATAGTTTATCTGGGGTCCAGTGCCACCTATAAAACATTTTGAATATGTTTTCTTTATATGCCGTAGCTCTTACTATTTTCACCGATTATCCCAGAATTGTAACTGATCTCCAGATCAGTGCCCCTGGAGAAAACGGCTGCTTTGGCGGGTGCACTCTACGGCCTTATTCCCCTCTGAGGGCCACCCCATTCCCTCAGTCCTGCCCTCTCTAGCTCCACCCCCAAATCTCCAGAAATTTCCGAACCCAGGATTGGTAGGATTGGTAGCCTAGCCGTGTTTCCTTGGTTGGAGAACACCACATGCCGGGTATCTATTTATTTAGAATATTTCTATGCCGCGTCTTCAGAGCCCTGCAGGAGGTGGCTTACAATTGAAAATCACAGTGTTCAAAACACAAGCCATTCAAAAGACAAGCCATTAAAACATAAGGAGCATAAAACTATCCATAAAACAATGACAGGCCATAAGGACAGTGACATTCATGC
>NW_015239979.1:0-623 GCF_001447785.1 Gekko japonicus | reverse complement strand
ACTATGCATACAGTATCTCTTCATATACAAGGTTTGGAGGAATAATATCTTTCTCCGACTAATAAAACATAAGAGGTATCCACATATCCCAGAGTTGGGATGAGCTCTTAAATGGGTCTGTTGACTGTATACTCTCAGTAGTTTTTGCCAAGTTTTGCCCTCAATCTTGTCATGATCCTGCGGGACTCCCAATTCCCCAGCCAGGGCCTGGAATACCGCCAAGTGATCAGTGCAGGCAGTACTTCCTGCAGGACCAATGAAAGGAAACATCCAAATAATGTGTGATATGCAGGAATATTAGCCCTGGCTTCTTGCTGCCCTCAAAAGCCGCTCACACCCCGGAGGTTGGGCAATGGAGGGGCATCAAATGCGGGCCTGCAATTCGGCCTGCACTGCACTCCTGCCGGATTTTGCTGCTACCACCTCATACTTCTCCCTAGCTGATTTGAGATTACTGGCATCTGTCACAATTTGCTGGCTGGTAAAAGGGGAATAGGGAACCCGAACATAAAGCCATCTCTCAGATAAGTGGCAGTGGGCAAGGCAAAGGGCCTGCCAGAGGAAAAGTTACCATCAGACCCTCTCCCTTTTGCAAGTGGCACTGTTAGAGGAGAGCCTGCTGC
>NW_015239978.1:0-623 GCF_001447785.1 Gekko japonicus | reverse complement strand
AGTTGCTGGGGAACTCAGGCGGGAGGATGCTGTTGCACTCATCCTGACCGTAAGCTTCCTTGAGGTGGCTGGTTGGCCGCTGTGTCCAGCAGCTGCTCCAAAGCTGTCTGTGGCCGCCCTTCTCGTCTCCAAACTTTAGCAGTTCTCCCAAGACCCCCACTGCTGAGAAGCCGGAAAGGGCTACCTTAATTGGCTCTGGCGGTCGTTTTCCCCTCTTGCCCGCTGCCCCGAAGCCGACGGACTCGGTTCCTGGCCCCAGCCGTGACGCTACAGCTGCCAAAAGTCTCCCGATCAGCTGCCGAGACGGTTCTAAAGACCTTCACGCCTTCCAGCACTGGGGCTCTGGCAGGCAGCCGAATGTTTCTCCTCCGGACACTGCAGTGTCGGTGGATTGAGCCAACACTCCTGGGGCTGCAGAAGTGGGCAGTCGGCTGCCATTTCTTGAGGCCACGTCCGTTGTTTTCGCAGCTGCACTGTGCAAGTGTGAAATTTGGCCGTCGCGCCAAACATAACCGCTTCTGTCGAACATGCACGATGACACGTCTAGTCTGTATGGAAAGTGTCTCAGACTTCACATTCCTGCACTGTAGATTCCTGACAAATTTAAGAGTCCAGTGGCACCT
>NW_015239977.1:0-623 GCF_001447785.1 Gekko japonicus | reverse complement strand
GTAGTAGTAGTAGTAGTAATAATAATAAGTAAGGGAAGAATAAAAATAATGTAGGCACTCAGACAGCGTCGTGAAGCACACAGAAGAGTGATCTTCCTGCTAGAAAAGAGTGAACACCTTACCTCTCCGACTGGATCCCATTCTTCAGGGAACCTTTGTAGTATTTCTTCTTATCCGCAGGCATCACGTCCACGTAGCCACCAGCGTTGTCTGAGAGGACCCCAGCGTGCACGGCAGCCTTGCAGATACTGGAATTCTGGGAGAGGGACAAGCGATTGCTTTTTACAAAGGGATATAACATCGCTGAGTAGCCTGCGGTTCCTTGGTGACAAATGAAAAAACCCTCTGTACATGCTCAGGAGGACTCTGTGGCTGCTTTACGTCTCCCAGGGTCGAGTCCTGGCATTCATCATCAGATCCCAAGAATGAATCCTGGGGGATCCGGATTCAAAATTAACCCATATCAATTTTGTCACCCGTTCCAGTGTGTTGTTGTAGGATGCTATAAATTTCGTGAGCGGTGCTTGAGCAGGGAAAGTCTCACGTTCAGTCCCTGGCATCCCCAGGAAGAAGATGGTAGCAGGTGTTGTTGGAAAAGAGCTTTCTCTGTTGGCAGAGACCCT
>NW_015239976.1:0-623 GCF_001447785.1 Gekko japonicus | reverse complement strand
AAACAGCCTTTCTGGAAAAGAAACTCTCTTTCTACAATCCCCCTCTCTCTTTACAGTTTCAGGGCAACATTTGATATGCTGTAACATCATCTGAAATTTGCATCCTTTTAATTAAACTGAGAGATTTCAAATAAGAATGGCCTTGTTTTCCCAGAAAAGTCACTTCAAAAGAAACATAATGGACCTGCTTCTTCTCCCCCACACACACACTTGTAATGCGTGTGTGTAACTTGTCCTCTGCAAGCGCAATCAAAGATAACCTGTGTGCAATTGATTACAGGCATTGTATCCTTTAATTACTTGTTTCTACACAGTGGCCTAGTTACAGACTGAAAGTGGATCTCGCTGAGCTCTTACTAAGCTGTAGTACTTCCTTTGCTTACATGGGTAAATAATAAAGCTATTAGTAAAGCACCACCTCACAGAACAATCTTATCATTGACTGAGCCAAGGTTTCTCTCACCAGCCACCAAGCAGAAAACAAAATTAAAGAAAGCAGGAGTTTGGGGGTTTTACTTCCAAATTCGAACACTTCTCCCAGAAGTTCTACCCATTCCATCCCAACTCAGTGCTGTGTTTTTCCCCCCTCAGTGATATGCACATAATTGCATACTCCATGGGGA
>NW_015239975.1:0-623 GCF_001447785.1 Gekko japonicus | reverse complement strand
GACCGCTCAGCCATTCCATGGAGTTAGAGGAAGTTTGAGCTTGGGCTTCTCATGCAGATGCCTTCCCCTTCCACATGGCAAATGGGTTTTAAAACAGAAGCTGTTTCTTGACGGGGCAGGCTTTCGAAGTAGCTTTTTTGGATCCAGTAATTAGTATGACACCAGTCTTTGGTGATTTTTTAATGAAGTTTTGATATGTTTTTTTTTAATGAAGCCTAAGCTTCCGGCTTCCTCCTCTTCTTTCTTTCTGTCTGTCTGTCTCGTTCTGTTTGATCAGCACGTGGTCAGGAAATTCCTCGGTCTGGTATCCAGCCACCATATCCCTGTGCATCTTATAGACCCGTTGCTTCTAGGACCGATTGCCACCGACTTGGAGCCACTCAGGGCTTCCCCTGAGGGCAGCCGCTCAGAATGCAGATACTTCTGTGCCCCTCGTGACTTCACTGCATTTGCACTACTAGACAAAACCTGGAAGCTGGAGGTAAAGTTGTCTGCCCCCCAAGGCAATGCCAGAGTTACTTGGGTCAGTCCTCTTGTGACAGCATTAGGGTCTCTTGGGGAACACTGAGTCACTAGAATGCAGAGATGGCATATCTTCTCTCTGGTCCTCATACCTGGCATGG
>NW_015239974.1:0-623 GCF_001447785.1 Gekko japonicus | reverse complement strand
TTTTCTGGGGGGGGGGGGGAAGAAAGAAATGATCCAAAGAACTGAACACATTTCTACCACAAAAGGTAACTGAGAACCAAATATAGGAGTGCACCAGAAGGGCACATATGGTTTCCATGCATTCCTTATGGGTGCAGCATCGGGGGGTGAGGGGGTGGGGAGAGCAGGCTGCTAACATTAAAGGGAATACATCAATATAGGCTTCCAGTTGGTGCAGCACTCCAGTACTTATTTTGGAATACAAAAATCATACATGGAACAGCTCTTAACATGCCTTTCATTTCACAGCTCATATTGCCTCATTGTATACTCATGTAACTGTTTCCCACCCCCCTCTTTCTTCAACTGGCCTGCCTCTTGTTCACAGGATATAGCACATTCACACTGCTGATTATTTTTAATACCACTTGTCAAGATCCAAAATGCTTTATAATTTTCACATCTGGATCCGGATCTCCCTTTCCAACGTCCAAAACCCAATCAATAATCAGTCCTCTACATCATGCTGGCCCCCATGTAGGACTACACAGATTTGATATGTAGCAGTTATTCAGGTGGAACACGCAGTCTAGATGTACCAAGAGGTCACAAGCTGAGTTTCTTTTTCAATTCTGAATGAAACC
>NW_015239973.1:0-623 GCF_001447785.1 Gekko japonicus | reverse complement strand
ATTACAAAGTGAAACTGCTGTGGAGTGCCACAGCCAGTGTGGTAGCAGAACATCATCTCTGTCTCAGGCTTCCAAGGCGAGAACCCACATTCATTAGCTTAATGTTGATTCCTGTATGTATTTTGGGAGCTAGTGTTTGAGCTCTGAATTGGCTGTGAATTATGCTGTATGCAATGAAGACAGCATTCTAAAAAGCCTGTTGTAATGGTGCAGGTGCTGTTGCATTTCTTATTCTAATGAAGTGTGTGAGGCTGCATGCACTTTTGTGCTTCTAAGTATTACATAAGATCTGAAATGAATGCTACATGCTGAGTGAGACTTCCAGGGAAAGTAAAGCTACTTTTATGCAGTGAAATGTATTTGAAGGTAATGTGATTCTCTACTATGGAATGAAGCATATAGATATTTAAGTGACAAGGAGGGCCTGATTCACTGGCTTCCAAAACAGCAGATCGAATTGTCATATCAAATTACTGGAAGGCATTGTGTAAGGATAGTTTCAAATGTTGCCATGACATGTATGAAACAGCTCTCACACCTCATCAGAGGGAAAATGGATGACATCTCAGCTCAGTTACTGTGCAAGAAACATTTCCCCCACATTTTCTGTCAATATATACATG
>NW_015239972.1:0-623 GCF_001447785.1 Gekko japonicus | reverse complement strand
CTCCTCCTCCTCCTCCTCCTCTGACCGTTCTGTTGGGAAACGCCAACCCGGAGGATTGGAGAAAGTTGGCTACAGGCTTTTGAACCATAATTGTCAAGTTCTTTTTCAACCCGACGAGGCTAACCCTTTTCCACTCTTGCAAGGCACTTCAGTGAGTGGGAAACAGAATGTTCCCACCTCCCACACCACCGCCCACTGATCTCCCTGAAGGGATGCTTCAGGGAGAATGGAGAGCCATCCACATCTGAGCCGAATTCAGTGTGTTGGTTTTGACCTATAAAGCCCTATATGACTTGGGTCCGGGATATCTGAAGGAGCACCTTCTCCCAGGTGTTCCTTCCTGGGAATTAAGACCACAGGGGGAGAGAGGGGCCCTCCTGATTGTCCCACCGATCAAAGAAGCTCGTTTGGTGGGCACACGAGAGGGCCTTTTTGGTGGCAGGCCCACAAATATGGAGCCCCCTCCCCAGCGAGGTGCACCTGGCCCCCCTCACTTTCGATCTTTAGGATGCAGTTGAAGACGGCTTTATTTAGGACTGGATTTGATTAAAGCTTGTGATCCCCGGCCCTAAGGCTATCAGGCTGTTCCTAACCAGGTTAGACAAACATAAAGAAACACCGTG
>NW_015239971.1:0-623 GCF_001447785.1 Gekko japonicus | reverse complement strand
AGTCACACACTCTTAGCCTGACCTACTTCGCAGGGTTGTTGTGGCAATAAAATGGAGGACAGAACAATGTAAGCAACTTTGGGTCCCCTACTGGAGAAAAAGGCAGGGTATATATGATATAAATAAATAAAATAAAGGGAGCATAATGTTTCCATTTGCACTCCTTCTCTCATCTCCAATATACCTTATTCCAGCCTTGTAAATAATTCAAAATTTGCTACAAGAAATGTTCACCAGATCACATATACCTATGGATAGTCTGCTGTGGTTCACATATAGCTACAGGTAGTCAATCGTGGCCATAAAGAATAGCTGAATCAACTTTTCTCCATGTTGCAAAATTGTCTGTCTGGTCACCTAGGAGCAAATTTTATTATCTAGGCAAATACTAGACAGCTATTCACAACTTTGGCTTAGTTAACCTTCAAAAACCCTTTCATATGCAGAAGACATTCCACCTACTTAATACTAAAGGCATAGGCCAGGGTTTTCTTTTCCATTCAAAAGTGTGTAACTCTAACTTTTCTTATTAACACTATTTTAAAAACAGATTTCATCTATTTCCAGTGAAAATGTCACATGACTACATTAACACGTCTTCACACTGAAGGAAAGAAAAAAAA
>NW_015239970.1:0-623 GCF_001447785.1 Gekko japonicus | reverse complement strand
GTGTGGTACGTGAGACCTTTCCTCCCAGTGCAGGAGTGAGTTGCATCCATTTTCATCTGGATTCCCTAGTACCAAAATGAAGTTCAAAGTGAGCAAGTCTCAGTTTTCAGACCTTGTCCTTTTTTAAAAAACAAACACACACAACAACAACTCGGGTGCTGCCTCTCGGAAGCGTTTTGCGAGGAGGAGGCTGGTCCCTGCACAGCTGCAGATTGTCAGGCCCATGGAATGTTTACTAATAAGCTTGGTCATTAGGGCAGGGCCGTGATGAATGGGCTTGAGCCCTCGTGCCTCGGTCCGGCCGTATGCGAGACAGTTTGTGATCAGCAGCCGTCGGAACAGCTGCCTTGTTAAGGGTTCCTCTCCTTGAAATCAGCCATAGATCAGCCTGGCTGATATCCTGGATTATTTAGGCTTCTTATGGCTTGATGGATTGGGCCAATTGATCTGCCTTTCCTCTCCTCGGTGACTTTGCCACAATGAGACACGTCCCTTTCTGGGTGCTTTCAAAATGCAAATGGCTTCTAAAAATTAACGCTTTGAGGATCCTTGCCAGGTTTTGAAAATGCAAAACGAGGGAGATTTATGTGCGCTTCTTTCTCACAGTCATACACCAGCCTTCC
>NW_015239969.1:0-623 GCF_001447785.1 Gekko japonicus | reverse complement strand
CCAGGCTAATCGCGATGCTGTATTGAGCAGGATACCAGAACATAGAAACGATCGCATCATCAGTTTGCAGAGTGCATCTGTAGTCTACGATTTGCTTACCATTGCCCTGGGAAGAAGAGGTCAATATGAAATGTTGTCAGAGGTAGGCCTGGAAAACTAACCAAGGATCAGAACTCACCTAGGTGACAATCCTTAGCAGGTGATGTAATGATATAGAGAATTCATCGATTCAGTATTGCATGGAACAATCTAGGTAACACTGAACTTGAACATTAACTTATTTTCATGGGCATAATAGGAATTTTGTCTATGGCTTCCTACAAATAGTTTCACAAGTAATGGTTACTGCATAACAGGCATGCCAAGAGTAGAGAACAGCTTATAGTTCTTGCAGTTAAGAGTCTAAATACCTTCTGCTAATGTATGGCTTATATGTAGCATTGCCACTGATTAAACAGTTTGATTCACTTGCACGCAACTCTGTTATCTGTGTGAAATTAGTATTTGTTGAGTACCAAATCACTATGCTGGATACGCAAATGATTTTACTTAGGTTTTGAAGGGAGATGTCATAATTAACAGGGAGGGGGCACTGAAGGATAAATAATGCACATGCAGTATTT
>NW_015239968.1:0-623 GCF_001447785.1 Gekko japonicus | reverse complement strand
TAGAAGAATTCAGAGAAGCAAAATTTGTACGAAGAGTGTATATGCATTTGAGAACAAGATGAAAGCCACCATTAGGTACCTGCTTATCCAACCATATGTTCAGTTGTGTGTAAATGAAAATGATTCTGTGCATCCAATTGTGCGCTACACTGCTGACCTAAATAGGTGTAATCAATAGAGTTTTGTAGACATCAGAAAGGCTTTGTGTAGGTTAGCCTATGATGCACTATAAAAGAGAAAGAAGTCCACAGCCTGGTTATTTTCAAAACCACTTACTCTGTTTTGTCGCTGGGAGCCAGTGGATCAAACTCCATGAGCTCGTAGTAATTGGGAGGTGGTGTGTGCCTTTTGGACCCATCTACAAGAGAAAGAAAGCCAGAGATGGCATAACTTTTGAAGCAGATAGCCCAAACTCTTGTTCTGCTAATCCAGCATGATACACTGTCCTGATTGTCCTCACTGCCGCCACCTTCTATAAGTTAAAATGACTGTAACCAATAATATGTACTACACTGAAGGAATAAAGCAGAACCTTGGTTGAACCTAATGGCTGTATTGACATTGGTCTTCACCTTTCAGATACATATTTAACTGGTAGAAATGAGCCTCAAGTTACACAGAAA
>NW_015239967.1:0-623 GCF_001447785.1 Gekko japonicus | reverse complement strand
AACTGTGGGATGCTTCCTAGAGGTTGCGGTCCGATTGCTCCGTTTAGATCCACCAGGCATTCGCACCTATGTCGGATCTAAAGGCGTGTGTGATAACAGCCAACGCAAAGATACCTGATGAAGCATCTGATAAAGGCAGCTCTGACTCTCAACAGCTTATATATTGAAAATCTTGTCAGCCTGTAAGGTGCCACTGGACTCAAATCTATGTAACCAATGTGCTACTTTTCCATGTCAACAGACATTCCTCATGCAGTGCTGGGAATTACAAAGGTGTATAAGGAATGCATCTGCTCTAAACATATTAGTCCTTCTTAATGTGTGGAGGAAGGCATGGCCTCTGCTGCCCATCTCCACACCTTCATAAGAAGGCCTGCAGAGAACTGACCCGTATATGACTATGCATTTGTGCAATCAGGAAGTCTTCTTGGCCGAATGGACAGACAGGAGCTGGAATGGAAACAATGCTTACTGTCCTGGTCTTCCTGTTGTCTTCACTGAGAGTCCAAAAGGGCAGGGCCGGTGTGTCCATAGAGGCAGGTTAGGCAGTTGCCTAGGCTAGCTCAGCCTCCTCTGATGGAAGCTAAGCGGGGTGGGCCTTGGTTAGTACTTGGAGGGTAGAC
>NW_015239966.1:0-623 GCF_001447785.1 Gekko japonicus | reverse complement strand
ATGCCCCGTCTGAACGCACCCATTGAGGCTTACAGCCACTCTACTGTAAAGCCAGCTCAGTCCCACTCACAGTGAAGGGTCCATCAGCCTTTTCTACTGTACATCCTGGACCCTAAACAGCCCTTCATTCATTACATCTGTGGGTATCCAACCACATGTACCAGCAGCACACATAACCTGCAGTTCCTCCAGTATGCTTGGGGCACTACATGTATTTTCAGCTTCAGTATATGTCTCATGTCCTGAAGCAGAAAACAGTTCTGTTGCTGTATTCAGACAAAATGGCGAATGTACATAACAGGAAAATTATAGGCAGCACATGTTCCTGGTGTGCACAGTGAATGAAAAGGGCTAATGGTGAGATTTACATTGCCTCTTCTAAGATGACCAGCAGAATATGTCCAAGGCTCTTGAAAGATCTAACATCAATCTGTAGGCAACAGGCGAGAACCACTGTTATTATAGTAATCATGGAGGAAAAGAATGCAGCACTCTGACCTCTGCTCATGAGAACTCATTGAGACTGTAATACTGTACACAGAATGGCATCTCAGTGGCAAGCATCCTATATAACCACTATCAACATGTTATCCAGAACCACCCACCATAAAAGTGGGAGCCAA
>NW_015239965.1:0-623 GCF_001447785.1 Gekko japonicus | reverse complement strand
TTAAGATGGCTAAAACAGAGGCATAACTGGGGTGCAATTCTCTCTTTAGGACTGACGGTTATGCCGCCTACTGTAGGAGTACACTTTGCTTCCAATAGGCTCTGCTTATAATGCAAATCAGCCATGTTACAAAACTGACGGTGTACATCTCCAGGGCATTTCCCCAGCAAACGGAAAATGAAATCCTGAAGCAATAGCCCCGGGCTTCTTTCTGCTCAGGCGAGAGAGCACAGTGTACTATTGATCATGCCACATAATCACTGTTTGGAAGCCAAAAGGAATCCATGAACTATGAAGGCCTATTTCAGACACTTCTTTTGAGAGTGTGATTCAGTTCATGGGGCTGAAGAGCAAGTTGATTTCTGCCCCCCCCACCTCTGTCCCACGCTGTACCATACAAGGGAGTTGCTTCATATGGAGGCCTGTACAGTTAATGGCCCAGTTCATAGTTAGAAGAAAGCATGAGAACACCATGACAGCTGGGCCCTCCCACATGTGGTCTTCTGTTACTTTGTACGGTACACTGGGAATGTTGTGGAGAAGAGGTAGGGATGCCAGACAAGGGGCATGCGCCAAACACAGTATTTTTCAGGCTCAGATGTACCAAACCCGAAAAATATTGG
>NW_015239964.1:0-623 GCF_001447785.1 Gekko japonicus | reverse complement strand
CTCTCAGGTGCTGGAACCAAATCTCTGACGGGTGAGCAGAAGGGCCTCCTACCTCCCATCTCCCACACTGTTAATGATGCCCCCCCCAACTCTCAGGTGTTACCTGTGGAAGTCACGGCACAGAAGGTTGCATATGGAGGGGGAGGGAGTCCATACCTAGTCTGCAAACAGGGCTCTGCTCACAAAAATTTGGATGCCGCCCACTGGATTTGGAGCTGCTGCTCTGTTCGGTAGCTAATGGCAGAGAGAAAATGGTTATCGTCTCTACCAAGACATTCCTGATAATAAATCCCTGCCTCTTCCCATATTCTTTTTCTCTCTCCACACTTGGCTCAATTACCTTATGCATCTTTATAGTGCCATTGTGAACAGGGTTGGGGGGTTTCCGGAAGGGCACGTTTTCATGTCCAAATGGACGCTTATAGTGCTAAATGACGTGTGAAATGGATTCACACTTGATTGTTTTTATTTTATTTTAAAAAATCTTACATGTGACTGCACTCTGTGAACTGCTTAGGAGTAGAGGTGGATAGTCAGAAATTCAGTGTGCTTAAATGTAGCAGGTAACAATGTGTCTAAAACTGACAGTGAAATGGAAGGTGGTAGATTTCTGTGGTTGTATG
>NW_015239963.1:0-623 GCF_001447785.1 Gekko japonicus | reverse complement strand
TGAGTGCATCTGAAGCCGTCTTGCAGGCCGGGTGGATTCCCTGCATCCTTTCAGAGTGGGCTTATGGGCGGAGTGGGCTTTGCTTTCCTGGTTGTGAGAACGCAGCTAGTGGCAGGGAGTTGTTCCAGGTTTATTGACACCGAGGACGAGGGCGAGATCGTTTTGTTTGCGGCGTAAAATTCATTCATTTGCCAGCAATTGATTGCCAAAACATGCCTCTCTTCGTTTTTTTAAAAGGCATCTGCAGTCTCTAACAAATACACCCACATAATCCACCTTAAAAAATACTGCCATGCCGTCCAAGTTTCTGCGACACAGTTTGGACTCCCACCTTTTCCTGTGTTGGATGTTCTTTTTCCCCCAGTGCCAGATTTTCCCCACCAGTTTGCTGCTGAGTGCACTCTCTCTGTCTCTCTCAAAAAGTCTGGGTGGTGTTTTTGTATTCCGTGGCCGTGATTGTTTAATTCCACAGTTCTCTGAGCTTGCCATCTGTGTGTTGCATTGATAGATCCACCTTCCCTCTCAAACGTCGGATAGCTGAGAATTCTCACTTGGAATTAAATCCCCGATTTCCCTTTTGGTTTGAGCGAGGAGGCATTCAAAGAGGATGTGAAGGGATGCAT
>NW_015239962.1:0-623 GCF_001447785.1 Gekko japonicus | reverse complement strand
TCCCATCCCAATGGATTAACAGGTTGAGATTGCTATCTGGTGGCTCGCCAAAACAATGAGCTATTGTGTGGTGGGGAACCAGTTTGGCTTTGCAAGGTCTACTGTGGCAAGAATTGTCATAGAGGTTTGCCTCGCCATGGAGGTGGAGCTACTAAGCAGTACAGTTCGTCCTGGACCTGCTAGACAGATGAGAATGACCCATATACATAACCATCCACATTAGTCACAAGAAGACATCATATATCTCTTGATGGGGACGCATTTGAGCAGGGCACACATTATGGCATTTGGATGACACTACTTGCCTCTACTTCACGCTGTAGCCTTTGAGGGGTGATCTTCTGAGCATCTGGCCATGGTCCAGATGCTTAATGCCTGAGCCATCCCCCCCACACACACACACTTCAGGAACTCTGTCCTCAGTGTATACTGGTGATTGAAGAATGCAGATTTTCATAGATGGATTCCTCCTGTCCTGATAACCTGTACACTGAGGAGATGGTCAATAATAAGACATGTGAAACCAAGGACCAAATTTTGAGTTTAGCCAGAACTATTTTGGACATTCAACAGTCCATGACAGCATGTGTGTGCCACACACCCCACCAGTGTTCCCTCTAAGC
>NW_015239961.1:0-623 GCF_001447785.1 Gekko japonicus | reverse complement strand
CATCGTAATGAAGTAGTTTTGAGGTGCCGAGACACTTTTATATTAACCCTTTCAATGCTCATGTTCACTCTTGTGTTTATTATAATAGTTATAAAACAGTCCAGTATTATTTTCCCACCCCTTATTCTTGAGGTCAAGAGAGAGTGAGCCAGTTGTCTAAGGATACCTACTGAGTTTAACACATTTGAACCAGAGACCTCCTGGGTTATAGTTCGTTTCCTTCATTTTTTTTTAGCCATGGTGCTAATAACCGGGTCTGATAGATAACACTCCAGCCAGGACAGTCCCTGTTTCCTGTCATTTGGCCCTGGCAGATCACTGCTCGCTCTCTCTTTTTTTGCCTTTGGAGAAAACTTTGTTAAAACTGTATTTGTTGCTAGTGTGTTGGCACACTTCAGGGTCAATAACAACAATATAAAGCACAATTACCTCCTTTGGTTTTTCAGAACACCATAGGACAGGCTGTTGTAAAGTAATACAGCACTCTAGGGTGTAGCATTTTTGGGCAATGAGTAATGGGGTAGCAATCCTTGGTACGGTCAGCTGGGCTAAAAATATGTTTTCTTCTGAAATGTTGGCAGGTATGGTGAGCTAGAACTTGTAGACGGTGCCTGGACTCACAT
>NW_015239960.1:0-623 GCF_001447785.1 Gekko japonicus | reverse complement strand
GAGAGAGAGAGAGAGAGAGAGATCCCCTGGTGTGAGCAATGATGGATAATCCTTATACTCTTTAATTTTGAAGGAATTTACCAGAAATGTATCTGTTCTATTTAATACTGTAGCTTCCAAGACACGAAACTAATATAGATGAAATGTGAACACCATCAATAAATCAGTGTTGCGTGGCTGGGTATATACATGTATCAAATATCTGCTGTAAAATAAGAGGTTTATTTTTAATTAACAACCTTAGAGCATATTAAGAACAAATACAGAAGTCTTCAGCTGCAGCAGAACCATCTGAGGTTATCATGTGGACTTTTTATACTTTCTTCTCCCCTAGTCCCTCAGCAACACTGCGGGTAGCAAATGGAGTGGCTTGGAGTAGCTGAAATCCTATTTTGTGGGGTTTCTTTGGAAAAGTTTTAAGTTTTATATAACTTGGCCAGCTAAGTATGGCAATTGTTTGGTTATTTATCCTGCCCTTCCTCCAAGAAATTCAAAGCAGTGCACGTAGTTCTCCCCCTTCCATCACCATAACCCTGTGAGGTAGGCTAGACTGATGGAAAGCGACCAACACTACTGAGCTTCAAGGTGCAAAGGAGGGATTCAAACCTAGGTCTCACCACTCC
>NW_015239959.1:0-623 GCF_001447785.1 Gekko japonicus | reverse complement strand
CCTTCAAAGCAGTTTGATTGGCGTAGCCCATGCCAAGATTTCTCCAGGGCTCTGGAATGGGCTGCCCATGGACGTGAGGACTGCTCTTTCTTTCCCTGCAATCAAGTGCCTTTATGCCGAAGGGCTTTTTGCGGTTTTTATCCTGCTATTTGTGGACTTGTGCTCAGATATGGGCTTGCCTGAGAAAACTTTGACAGCTCATTGGAGGTGCTAATCCCACCTGTAGGGCACCATCTGTCAGCTGAGTTTGCTCCAGTGCTCTGAAAGCGTCACTTAAAAGAATTTCTGCCAGTTTAGAGCCACTCACGCCACAAAGTGTTATCTATAAACATTCTATAACTTACTTTACAATCACTGTTGTGTCCTCCCCTGCTGAGGGGACTGTAACGGCCGGTGATGCAAAAAGTAGACCGATTCTTTCGAAACTAACTTTAGCAAAGACGGTGGTTCAGGAAGAAAAAGCTGGTTATCTATCCTCCCCCCTTCCCAAAGACAGTGCATTAACAGCAGCAGCGGTAAGAAAATCCTGCCCTTCGGCAAACAGGAAAGGACTGATGGGGAGAAAAGAACCACTGTGGTGAAGTGGTTACAGAGCTGGACTACAGTCTGGGAGACCCAGGTTC
>NW_015239958.1:0-623 GCF_001447785.1 Gekko japonicus | reverse complement strand
AGACTTTTAGACTCATCACTCGGTTTCTCAGAAATGCTGCAATACCAGTTCTAGACAGACCCCAAATCCATCTGAGTACAAACGGCTTCCTATGCAGATCCTTTGCCAGAGTTGAGCTCTCTGTGTTCTGTTGTGCGGGATGTTTTATAAAAATTAGTATACTAGCAAAGCAAAGTTCTCGACTTTAAAGAAATATCTGGATTCCCTCACTATTAAGGTAGATGTGCAATGAAAGATCATCATGCAAACCAACCCTCCGACTTTACCTGTCCCTGAAGCTATTCTAAATACTGCTAAACCAACAGTAAAATGTCTTGTCAGACCTTGCAAGCTATGAAATAAACAGATCTTGCAGCCTGTGCTTTCAGGAGCCAGCGCCCACTTTCTCAAATGCCTGAAGTGTTATCCTTGTTTGTCAAAACATGAGCACAAACTAAAGGGTGTGTATGTGTGTGCATGGGGGAGGGGGGGCTCATTGGCATGCATTATAATGCAAAAGATGAAAAGAAGAGCCAGTCCAGAAAGTAAATGATCCAATCAAAGCGAGCCTGAAACACTTCCACCTGCTGATGAATTGGCACTGTAAAATAAGAACATGCTGGATCAGACCAATGATCCATCTA
>NW_015239957.1:0-623 GCF_001447785.1 Gekko japonicus | reverse complement strand
TATTTAAAAATACATTCATGGTTCCATATGTCTCCCTTTTCCCCTCCCCACCTCACTGAGACATTTAAAAGATCAGCCACCTGATGACAGTTCTCCAATAGCTCGGCTGTGTTTTTAGAATCCACACTAGTGATAAATTTGTTTTATTTCAAAATATATTTCAAACATTCAGAAGTTCTATTTTATCAGCTCAAAAACTAAATACAGTAAAAGGCGTGTTATCTAGCATTCACAGGGAATAGCGGTTGCTGGTTAATCAAAGTGCCAGATACTCAAGCTTACTGCAGTGCCCCACTTCCTACCCAGAGGAATCTGCAGTAACTAAGCCCCGCCCCATTGGAAATACCACAGAAACAGCCTCCAAGCCTGGCAGTCCCCCTCCCCAAGAGCCATCCCATGCAGGAGGCAGACAAGCCCTACAGCTTGAGGCAGACTGAGCGAGAAGGAGGCACTTCAAGATGCTGGCTGGCAGCGCTGCAGTCAGAAGCCCAGCAATATCTGGAGGCATCAAGCTGACTGGCTGGGTAGGAGCCAAAGATGCAGGAGTGAGGTGAGTGACAGAAACTTGCCTTCTGTGTAAAACTGGTTAATTAAGTCCAGGTTAACAAATCAGTTACTGTATC
>NW_015239956.1:0-623 GCF_001447785.1 Gekko japonicus | reverse complement strand
AGCACTGGCTGGGGAATATTACCTACATTTGAAAGAGCCCCCTTTTACATAAAAGCCTGGAGACACTGTCATATTTTTGTTTTAGCTGTGTTTTAGACATTGCCAAAGAATGTGAGGCAAAACTCACACAATTACAGCTTGGAAAACTTGTTCCTGCAAAATCAGATAGGTTGGAGAATTATCCAAAAGGAAATAAGAGAAGTAACACCCTCAAATGAGGGGAGTGTCTTCCTACTACTGCTCTATGCAGAGTCAGAAACAGAGTAGGAACATACTGACTTTACCCTAGTTGTGGAATGTAACTATGCCTCTGCAGTCTGTAGAAGGTTCTACCTTCTTTAGTGGCCCATTCTCATATGTGACATTCACCAAGTAAGAGTGCTTTTTAAATAAGTCTGCAGCGACAGCACACAAACTCTGTGTGAACAGCAGCAAATTTCTTTCATGCTCACAACTAACAGGAAGGACCAGGAGCTTTACAGGTACTGAGCCCCCACCCTTAGGCCATATGAACTCATATTCTGTTTGCTCTCTGAGATCACAACAACTACAGTCCACATATTTTCAAATGCACCTTTTTGAACCACAAAGGGCCAGAATCTTGCTGGGGGGGGGGGGGGGGG
>NW_015239955.1:0-623 GCF_001447785.1 Gekko japonicus | reverse complement strand
CCAATTTGCCCCTTAGGGACTCGGGAGATGGGTGGGAGGAGAGGACAATGTCTTTTCTTGTCCTCGCAAGCTCTCACTTCTTGTGACATCTGAAACAAGGATTCCCAAACTGTAATTTATCGGTTCCGCATGGTATTCTGGCACTCTTCTGTCAATGGACTAGAGGAGGGGGGAATCATTTAGTAGATGTTAAGTCTAGCTTGAGATGTTTAATTTCAGTTTCATTAACTTTGCCATCTGTTTTCTCTCCGAAAACACAGGGTACTGGCAGATGGAGAGCTTGGTCTTTCGGCCTTGCTGCTAAATGCAGAGCCATTAACTAATACCATTAACACTGCCCATGATTTAATTAAGGCTGAGGCCCTTGACTTTGTGGATCTGATGGGGAATCCGGTGACCTTCCGTGGTTCTGCACTTGCACACACAATGGTGAGAGGATTCGGAAGAGGGTGCTCTTTGTGTCCCGGAAGTTTCAGTCCTTCGCTTTACAGTGGCTTTGCGGCACTGGGTGAGACCTCAGACTTGCTTTCACTTTCAGCCAGTCTGCTCCAAGGATTTACAGGCACTCGAGAGTGGGTTTGTTGTCAAATCAAAGTGGGCATAGGTAAGTGTTGTTGTTTTTT
>NW_015239954.1:0-623 GCF_001447785.1 Gekko japonicus | reverse complement strand
TAAGAGGGAATAAACAGCAAAATTAGCAGGTGTCCTGTTTAAACAGAAAGCAATTCAACAGACAAGTCCATTTAATGTGAAATGGCAAGTATTGTCACCATACCAACCATACTTAAACTTTGCTTCTTGTAGTGTAACATTTCCCCATATGAGTTTTGGATGGGTGGCAACTAAGTGGAGGGGAGTGAAGAGACCAGCAACAGCTGAATCCTGAAAACAAAGTAGTTCTGGGTTTTGGGCAGGACTGCTTGGCAGCCCTCCCCCCTCCTCTGCCTGCCTCCTTCCACTTCCCTGCCTGTGGTCTCTTCTGCCACTGCCCATTCATGCATCCTTCCATCACCCACTTGCTAGTCTGCCAACCCTCCCAGAGCCTGCATGCCCCTCCCTGACAGTGCTGGGCAGTGAGTGCAGCTGGGAGCCCCACCGCTGGGAAATGTCACTGCTGCTCACCTCCCGTACTCTTACCCCAGGAGTACTCGGCAGCGTGTGTGTGGACAGAAGGGTGGTTGGCTGGAGGCCTCACAAGCAAGCAGATATGCATCAGGGGAGGTGAGAAGGCTCCACTGTAAGACCTGGAATGCTGACACCAACCCTGACCACACTGAAACATTTGACACACCGGG
>NW_015239953.1:0-623 GCF_001447785.1 Gekko japonicus | reverse complement strand
AAATATAGTCCATAAAGCAAATATTAAGTCTCATTCTCTAACACCTCCCATTTTGAAGGGGTGACTCCAACCCCCAATCACCCCAGACCCAACCTGGGTCTTCGCAAGAAGTCCGTAAGGGCACATCTCACTCTGCTTCTCCCCTGACTTTACCATCCCAGATGGCTCCTTCCTCAGTAGGGCTGGCTGAATAGGGAGGCGGAGTCCATGCCTGGTTTCGGCCCCAGACAGTCACACTACCTCTATCAACCGTAGAACTCTTTTAAAAGGTGGCAGAATAATAATATTTTTTTCCAGAAGAAAGGTTCCAAATTCAACATCAAAAATGGCAATCAGACATTCAGAAACTACTGGAATTATACCCACTTTATACTATGATATTCATCCATTATTGCTGCCACCAATACGTTCTGCAATAACAATTTACCATGCATTTCTGTTTCTTAAGTACTACTATTGCCTTTTCCATCTAACAATGGGATCCTCGAAGCAGCTAAGAGTTGTGATCTCTAAATGAAACGGAGCAATGGCATCTGTAATGGGATAACCACTGAAATAAAAACAGCACAACTTTTACAAAGCAGAGAGAGACCGTCAGTCTCCTTCATTAGCCACTATAAATC
>NW_015239952.1:0-623 GCF_001447785.1 Gekko japonicus | reverse complement strand
CAGCTTAGAGGGAACATTGCACAGCACTAAAAGACACAAATGATTTAGTCACTTTTCCCATATAGATCCCGAATTCTTCCTCTTTCCCCCACTTCTCAGCATCTATTCACTAGGGTCACCCTAACCAGGATCCAGACGGTCGCCCTCTGGTCCCGCAAGCCGTTGGGTCCCAGCACCTTGGTGGGTTCGACCCCAAACGGTGCAGCATAGCAGGCGTGTGGCCTCCTCAAAGGCCGCCTCCTCCTCCTCCTTGCTGCTCCCAGGCTCAGGCAAGAGCTCCCCCTTCCCACCCGGCCCTTCGCGGAGAAAACAAAAGAGTCGGCGGGTGAGAGAGGACGTCAAAGCACCCGCTTCCTCTCCAGACGAGCGGTCCAGAGGCACGTTGTTCGGGACTGCGCCAGCGACCGGCTGCAGACCTGACAGCCTCCGTGCCCTGGGGTGTGGTCTAAAAATAACTGAAAGCCTGAGCCGCACAGAACAGAACATCCCAGAGAAGCTGCATCACAGACAACCGCAGGTCGGCTTTCTTGTCTCCGGTGCTGGACGGGGCCGGGGAAGCTACCGGCAGCCCGGCAGCGGTGGGGGATTCAAAAGGACTCTCTCGGTGCTTCTGATCTCTCCAG
>NW_015239951.1:0-623 GCF_001447785.1 Gekko japonicus | reverse complement strand
TAAAGGCCAGAAGTCTTTCCCCCACCCCTTACCCATAACTCATCCCACAGGAGGGTCACAACTCAAGACAAGGGAATAATCAAGGAGTCTTTGTGCTCGCTTTTGCACTCAAGCGTTATTGGCTGCGCCACCCTTTCTGAAGATGTTCCATGCTCTTTTGAACTGGTAGGTGGGTCCGATTTAAAAGTCAGCCGGAACTGCACAGAAGGAGGCTGGACCGAAGCATTCCCTCATTACTACGATGCCTGTGGGTTTGATGAGAACGACACGGCGTCGGACGGTAACCAGGTAGGCGGGGAAGTGGCTGAAGAGTGGACGGCATCGGCATCCCACATCCACATTTTTGAATGCATAACGTCGGCGCTCGGCCGCAGTGTGTCAGAGATGCCGGCCACGTTTAACTTTTGGAGGGACGGGACTGCCGAGTGCCATTGAGTCGCAGGTGACTTATGGCGATCCCGAATAGTATTTTCAAGACAAGGGGGAACAGAAATGGTTTGCTCTTATCTGCCTCTGTGTCGCAACCCTGATATTCCTTGGTGGTCTCACCTGGGCCAACCCTACTCAAGGAGTCCGGCTGGTCGGGGCCATTCAGGTCAGGGCAACTTACCAGCATGGTGGCA
>NW_015239950.1:0-623 GCF_001447785.1 Gekko japonicus | reverse complement strand
TGCCTTGAAAACTCCATGGGGTCACCGTGAGTCCGCTGCGATTTGACAGCACTTTCCCCCACCCACAAGCTCCACCTCCTCTCGACCAGCCTCCCATCTGACCAATTCTGACACTGCTTGCTAGCCGCCCACTCAGGGGCAGCCGCCCTCTCCCCTGCTGAAAAGGTGGCTGAGCATCACCCACCGACGACCTCGCCCCAGCCTTTCCCAGCACTCACACGCCACTTCAGCAAACCACAGAGGATGGCACGGGAGCTTCTGCCACCTCTTATGCCGAACTCCTTTGGGACAGAGCGGCGGCAGCAGCCCGCGGTCTACCCAACAGGGAGGCGGGGAAGCCCCGTGAAGCCACGAGGGTGCCACAGCAGAGGAGGCCCCGCTGCTTTCCGACCCAGCAGCAGAAAATCAAACGGTTACAGGAGGCTTCTGGGTTACCTGTTCGATTCTTCGCCTTTGTAATAATCCGCAGCTTGCTCGTAATGGGCGATCGCCTGGAAAGGAAGCGAGCGACAGGTCAGGCCGGGTGCGGCCGTTTGGTGTTCGACGGCCGACTCTGCATCCGAGATCAGCCAAAGGCCAGCAGCGAGTTCACGCGCGAGACCGTGTCGTCGCAAAACCTCACC
>NW_015239949.1:0-623 GCF_001447785.1 Gekko japonicus | reverse complement strand
AGGAAGAAAAAAGGTCTCTCATACAACACCATTCATCATTTCAATAAGCATGGGTGTTTGATACTGAATATAAATAATACATTTAATAATACATTTAATAAGAGCTGCAGAATTAAAACCGGCAATATAATAAAGCCAGATCTGGTTTATACATTCTACCTGCGCCTACACATCATGCCCCACCTAGTGGAGAATGCTGCAACAGCGCCTCTGTGGTAGCTTCTCCAATTGTGCATTGTGTGGAACCTGCATTGTGTGGAAAGTCTCCACAGCAACACCACACATTTCTATCAGCAGCTAGTACTGGCTGTCCATAGGCTGAAGAATAGAAGAAAAGCAAGAAGTGCCACACCTCATATAGAAGAAGAAGATCCCAGACTTCAACTATTTCAAGAGTGTAATTTTAACACTATACGTTTCGATTACTATTAGCTACCTGGGGAAGGGGGCTGCCTGAAAGGCAGGATAAAAATCAAGTGAAACAAGTGAGAATTGGTGCTGTTTGTCCTTTGCTGTGAATAAGTCTCTCTCTCACACAGAGTCATTCTTTGTTTTCCTCACCATTTCATTGACTAACAGGCAGGCAGGTGGAAGTACCACAATCAGTGTTCCCTCTAAGCTGA
>NW_015239948.1:0-623 GCF_001447785.1 Gekko japonicus | reverse complement strand
GCTGACTTGACAGTGGCCGCTACCTGGGCAATGTTCAAAGCTGCAGGGAAAGAAGCATTTTTCTCTATCACCACGTCTTTCTTGGCAAGCCTTTCCTTTGCCACACTATTCGGCAAAGCTCTCACCCCTACCACATTTCTCATATTTCCCTTAGGAAAGTGACCCAAATGATCATACGAGCCACATGTGCACTTGTGTGGGACTGGATAAATAAGCAGGCCCTGTTGTGTGATTTCTTTTTATTTAGTTATGTCACTTTACACACACACAATTATGTCAGGGAAGGATGGTGAATCCCTAATTGGGATAATTTTGCAGTTACTGCTCATGAACAATGGTAGCCAGCCTTCTGTCAAATCCCAAGAACAAACCCATCATTTTGTCTCCATTCTTTAGGGTTAGTATATTAATTAACCTCCTCTCTTACAGTGACATCAGTAATGTAATGCTTTCCATGATATTATCCACAGAATTAAAGTGATGATTGGATTGATTATTTTTAGACCTCCTGGTGATTTTTTTCTAGACTATATTTCTTCTAGCATGCTGTTTTCCTGGGAGCTGTGCTGACTTGTCAGGGGCTGTGGACATAAAAATTGTGTTTTCCCTCGGATGACCGTGGC
>NW_015239947.1:0-623 GCF_001447785.1 Gekko japonicus | reverse complement strand
GAGAGATTTGGGCCCTGCCACACTTCTGATTATATCATCAGGAACACAACAGATTTCGAATGTTGGACTTTGGCTAAGAGAAAAATGTGCTCTTCAACAAAAAATAATACATTTAGACACATCCATTCCAAATCAATGGGAGTTCATCAATCACTATCTACAGTAAGGCCATTGAAATTTATCAGAAGAAATATGCACATCTATAATTCTGCTACGTAGTGTAACCTAACAAAAAAATTAACTCACATTTTGAAATGAAACACATGGAAAATGTGAATGGAAGCAAAAAAGTTTTTTGGTAAGGCAAGTGATAATTTCTCACAGACATTTTGCACATTCTTACAAACAGAAACCATAACTGAGTGCTTTCCCTGCAGAACATTGTAGACTGAATTAACAGCATCTCCAGTTAAAAGGATCTAAGGGAGCAGGTCTAGGAAACACTCCTGCTGAGTTCTTTGAAAGTGAAGCCAGTCAGTAAAAACAATACTGGCCTTGAAGGACCCAGGATCTAACTTAGTGTAAGATGGTTGTATGTGCCCACCAGTTTGAGTTTGAAGACCAGCAGGGAGAGAGGTCAAAGGAAGTGGCTTGCATTTGAAGACACAGTTCCAGTTGTCAGA
>NW_015239946.1:0-623 GCF_001447785.1 Gekko japonicus | reverse complement strand
CTGCCCGATTCAGCCAAATCCGAATCGGACCAAATTTTTGGTTTTTTGCACACCCCTAATGCATTACATGTATCTGACAAAGTGGCCCATGAAAACATGTTAGGACAGAATTTGCTAGTCTTTAAAATGTCAGTAAGCCTCCTGTTTATTTTTGTTGAATGAATGTGACTATTCCTTTAGAAACATTACAGGAATATGAATAAGCATAATCTTTAACCCTCCAGTAATAATCATCATCATGTAAACAACAACAACAAAAATTAAGCCTGCAGATAAGCAGGTTTCTGTTTTTATAAACATTTTACTACTCTCATTTCCCTATACTCAATCCACAAACACTTAACAATCAGAAAATAATGTTCAACTAGCTATGTACACCAATTAAGAGTGGTTAAAGCAAAGTTATAACAGTAGTAAAGGCACTAAAAATGAATACCAAGGAAAACTCATGCAAGTTCCCTGGCAGTGCTGTGTCACAGCTTGAACTTTGCCAGACATCCGCAACACATCTGCCATAATTAACATAGTACTATTTTTAAGCCCGTATTTTTACTGTTATAGGTTTTTCCTTCATCTTTTGCTGCCATTTTATTAATTAAACTAGTTTTCTTTGTTGTCATCAA
>NW_015239945.1:0-623 GCF_001447785.1 Gekko japonicus | reverse complement strand
CTTGTTGCTACATAATCCAAGCTCTTACAGCTAATGGAGAAAGATGTCTCCTCACAACATCCCCATAGCTTTCTTTTCTTACACTTATCTCTGTCTGACAAGATACAATCGATCCATCAGTCCTTCCTGATAGAACAGCAGTGCAGATGGAATCACTTTCTCCACCCACCTCTTTTAGAAAGGAGCCCTGTAGCTGAGCAACGTGTATCAGAAAAAAGAATTGAGCTTCTGTTTGTGACAAAGGCCTTATCTTTAGCTGAGTATTTATAAAATTCCTTCCCTCAGGACTTCACCTCTTTGCTTTTGTGTGAAATGCCCCCAAATAATTTTAGTATGAATATTTGCAAACAATGATACTTTTTGGGTTATAATTGTTTTGCAAAAAGAGTAAAATAAAATTAGTTGTATTATAGAATTGTGTGAGTTGAATTGTGAACTGATTCAAGACCCAGCATAGGTGCCAAATACCAAAAGAAATCTTCTGCCACCCATCCAATCAGGTGGGTTCAATGGCAGTCAGTGGTACCCACCTCTACCAATGTGTCCTAGCACAAGTCAAGGTCATTGCTGAGTATTTTAACCCCCAAGAGTCACTGTGGTGTAGTGCTTAAGAGTGGCAGGCT
>NW_015239944.1:0-623 GCF_001447785.1 Gekko japonicus | reverse complement strand
GTATAAATCTGATAATAAAATAAAATAAAGTAGCCTTTTTAAACAATGTGTAGGATTTAGTACAAAAATGCATTTTGTTCATCATTTGAGAACTTGCTACAAATCAGCCTCTTTCTGTGTCTCTGACTTAAAGGTCCTCTTAATTGGTTATGTTCAGTATAGGGGTGTTGATGATAAGACTGCCAGCTGGCTGCAGACCACAGCAGTGGCCTAAGAATGTTAAGAGGAAGATTTAAACAATTTCACTAATGTACTGGAGTCAATGAAAGCAGTATTAAATACTCATGACAGGTTTAGCCTTACATAACCTCAAAGAATGGGAAACACTAAGTGCTGTAGTTACTGCAGTCGACTTGGTCTACCACTAGATGACATTGCTTAACTTAGAGTATATGGAAGCATGCTCAAATAGACACGAATCAAAAGTACACACACACAAATACAAAGGGCAGAAAGAGAGAGAGAGAGACACAGAAACACTTTAGATCTTTTTCGCACCCAAAGCCCAATATTAAAATGGCGTTCACTCTTTTCTCTTCATTGGTAAAGGTGGTTTTATCCTTCTTCATGTCCCTCAAACAGTTCCCCAGACATCCCCAGCTTCTGCTAGAGTCACACACACA
>NW_015239943.1:0-624 GCF_001447785.1 Gekko japonicus | reverse complement strand
CCCTGCTTAGCTTCCGAGATCTGACACGGCCAGGCTGGCCTGGGCCATCGAGGTCAGGGCCTCTCCTCCTTTCTTCTAAGGCACGTGTATTTAAGTTTCTGCCTTGGAGGTTTAATTCACAGTTCCCTCCACAAAATCATTTCTCTGACTAGCTTCAATACTCCTATCATAAGGATTAAAAATTCCACATCAAACTATCCTGCATTTTAAAAGATGTTCCCTCTTCTTTTCAATAAGTTTTCCCAAGGATATCATGACATTACATCTGTGCCATTAGAAAAGCTCTCAGAGTAATCACATCTATGTGCCAAATTGTGTTTCTGGCAAAGCTGTTTAAAAAGATCAAACATTTTTTTAAAATCCTGCTGCCCCTATCTACTGAGCTAGCACTAGATTCAGGCAGTTAAATTTGATAGATTGGAACTACAAGACAATTCGGAAGAGTAGCAGATTCTTTACCTTCTGTTACCCCAGGCTTCACTGCCATTAGAAATATCTGCCTCCTAAGATGCTGGTTTGGGATTCAGCCAAAAACATAACTGCCTGAAACATGTACAGTGAGGCCTCCTAAGGCCTCTGCAGAACTAAATGAGCAAATCAAAGTTGGGAATATGGTCTGAAACT
>NW_015239942.1:0-623 GCF_001447785.1 Gekko japonicus | reverse complement strand
GCAAATTCTCCGTGTGACTGGGGCCTCAGAAACACAAAAGAAGTGTAATGAATTAATCATCTTGAGCTCCACAGAGACATAACCTCTGCTCATGTGGGACTCCCCTGAATCCACCAATGAGCTCTGCTAAACAGAGTATGCTAAAAGAGGCTAAGGATAAGTAGGAACTGTAGAATAGATTAAAATGTATTGTGGGAAAAGGGAATTGAAGGCACAAAGCCCAGATAAATAAGTGAGCAGACACATTTGGAATCAGGTAAAAACACTTGCCAGTCCAGTGCTTCAAGCTTTTCTGTTACTACTGCATAGGCCTTGTCTAGTCCCAATAAAAATATCACAAAGAGCCCTGGATCAGCAAGTTTCTTGTCTATACACCAGCTCCAAGAGCTGGAATAGGAGTCAGATTGAAGCTAGCTCACTATAGTTGGAAGAGAGTCAAACAGAGTGATGGGTAGCCAGAACATGATCACTTGAGAAGAAAAGAATGAGGCAGGGAAAGGGAAGAGGATATCAGTTTGCCAGGAGGAGGAAAAGAAGAAATAGTGTGAAGAAGGGGATCTGAGGGAAAGATAGGTATGGTCCACAAGTCTTTAAGGAAATGTTTATTTTTAATATTGTATGCC
>NW_015239941.1:0-623 GCF_001447785.1 Gekko japonicus | reverse complement strand
CCCCAGCCCCTTCCTGGCTTGCTTGTCTCGGTGGGTGGGCCAGGAGGGGGCCGGGGGGGCTGTGGCCAGCTTCTCCTGCGCAGCTGCTCCAGTGGGAGGGCAGGAGAACCCATGGAAAGGGTTGTAATGGATCCCCGGGTCCCCTCCTGGTGCGCTTGCCTCAGCAGGCGGGCGAGGAGGGGGTGGGTGGCCTCTGGGCAGCTTCTCCTGCTCGCCGGCCTTGGAGGTCTTTCCCCGGGGGTCCGTCTCGGCGGCCGGGAGGGGAAAGGTGGCCCAGAGGCCCCACCCCAGCCACTGCTCCCGGAGGCCTCCGAGCAGCCGTAGAAACTAGGCGGGGGGGGGATCAGGTGAAGAGGGTGGCGCGGGGGCCTCAGAAAGGTTGCGCGGGGGCCTCAGGAGGTCTTTCCCTGCCTGGCCATCGCGGCTGGCGAGTGGGGAAAGGTGGCACGGGGGCCTGAGAAGGCGGGGGGAGATACCGTGGGCGGCTGGCTGACAGGCGCGGCACCACCATGGTCGTCCTCAGCGTTCCATGGCATCCTCGCCGCAGAGCAGCCATCGTCTTTGACGGCCGTGTGTGTACTGAGGGCAACACGGTGGCTGCCGGACGTGTGGGTGGGACTGAG
>NW_015239940.1:0-623 GCF_001447785.1 Gekko japonicus | reverse complement strand
CCCCATACTTACGTCCCTCACTGATATCTCCCCAGCCTGTGACCCAGCACTTCATGCCTGGGGGAAAGTGCACATTGAATGCAGGCAGACAGATTGGTATGATGTAGTTGGTGAACCTGATTGGTTGAGCCAACCGCACCAAGGCGATGTCTCCGCTGGTGGCTTCTCCTGCATACCGGGGGTTTCGGATGATTTCTCCAACCCCAATAGAGAGCTCGTGGGGCCAGGAGTTCTCCAGTGTGCTGGCTCCCAACAACACGTTGAACTGGGATGGATTGCTGTTCCTGTAGGTGGATGGATGTGAAACTGCAATGAAGAACAGTGCTAAAATAATCTACAATCTGTTACATGGAATTAAGAGGGGACTGGATTTCATCAGGAGCAAGGATTTCGATGCAGGCAAGAAGACACCTTGAATTTGACAATGGAAAAGTGGACTATATTGTGTTGCAATCCCTGAGAGCACTGGGAGGGGTGGAGACTGTGACATCATTGTCACATCATGATGCCACTACATCACTTCAGGCCACATAACCACAAGTGACCTCACAATATCATGGAACACTCTAGGAATTTTCCAGATATCTACAGAGATTTTGGGGGAGGGGGATTTCTAGAGACTC
>NW_015239939.1:0-623 GCF_001447785.1 Gekko japonicus | reverse complement strand
GGGCTTTTTCTACAAAAAAATCCCTGATTGTCAGCACAAGAACATTAATCCACCTAGTTTCTGTTTAGCAAGGAATAATTTCTTCAGCTGTTCCTGAACCAGCTAGTGTTAAGGACATTGTAATATAGGCACTATAGTTGCTTTTATATGCTTTTATATACTTCTGGGTTTTAATAGCTGGGTTTTAAAGTATGTTAATTTAAATGCTTTTATAGTGTATGATTTTGTCTGTTAACATTGTGAGCCACCTTTAGCAGGTCTCTGAAAAGGCAGCATGTAACTGTTTTCAATTGCAGAAATAGGCTTGGACCCCCCCATCTCAGTAAACACTCACTTTATACAACATCCAATAACAATGAAAATGTGTGCCACTCTCTTAAGCTGGATAGCCCTTTAGCTTAAAGGAATTTAACAAAAATTCTAGGAAGTCCATGTAATTGGCCCTGTATAATTTTACAAACAATGGTCTAGTAGAGACGAGTGCATTTCTGAAGGCCTCATCATCCATGAAAGTGCATGGTCTTAAACTGGGGTCTTATATGTGCACAGTCCAATATTAGTGAACACTTGAATATAAGCTGGAGATAAATTTGATTTTTGAGAGAAAGTTGAAGGAAGTGTGA
>NW_015239938.1:0-623 GCF_001447785.1 Gekko japonicus | reverse complement strand
TAGTTGCCTATTGGGCCATTTTGTAGAAACGTTTTTCAGTAAGGCAGCCTGATGTCCACCTCCACTGCCAAATACTGACATGGAAATTAGACATAAGCAATTACCTGAAACTGTAAACAAGCCGATGAAAAGTTTTCATATGAAGGAATATATTTTAGCATGATTGATGGTCCCAGTCAGGTTTTATTCTATCATAGCTGATGTGCCAAATTGTTGCAAATGATATACTTTAAACTGCCTGCTTAGCTTTTCTGCCAACCACTCAGATTCCTGCAGAAAATGTCTGACAGAAATGATGTTTCAGCTCTTTTCTGATCAGTCTCACAAAAGAGCCTTCTGCATTTGTGCTACGCAGAAGTTATTTAAGTATTCCCCCCATATATTTTAATATTCCTGTTATCACTAAATAGCGACTGACTTTAGATCACAGTTTGAATTATGTTAAAATCACGGTGATGGCACATGCTTTAGCATTTCTATTTATCAGAAACACTACACTCTGCTGGGAAGCAGTGCCAAGAAATAATACACACCTCAAGGCTTTATGAATAAGAAGCATAGTTTTGTTCAGAATAATGCATTTTTTTCCAGAAACACATTGGGCCATGGTGAAGCTTTATATC
>NW_015239937.1:0-624 GCF_001447785.1 Gekko japonicus | reverse complement strand
CCCCCAGCTGTGCCCGGGAGGTTTGGCTCAGACGCTTCGCATTCGTTCTCAGTAGCATGAGCTGTTTTCATCCCAGCTTCTCTGAGATCCCTGCAATCCGGATATTATTTATACAGCCAGCAGTTTGTTTGTTTGTTCCAGGCAATTAAATGGCCATGAAAGAGGAGTTATGTGTTGTAGACCGTCTGTTGCTCCCCGATAATCCCGCGCTTTTGTGGAGAACGAATATCGTAGCCGGACCAGAGCATTTATTTTCTTAGCTCCGGACCATTACGCAGTCGTAACGTGCACGCCCATTAATGTTATTGCTGTTGTATAAAATAATTTAGCGACGAAGTCCCCAGAAGGAAGGAGTTAGCGTGTGGGCAAGGCGGCCCTCGCGTTCCGAGAGCCAGCGAGTCAGCAGAGTTTTCTGGGAAAATCAATTCCAAATGGATCTTAAAGGGAGAGGCATTAGGCATATCAGTTCCATCGAAGATTGCTCTCAATACGGTTCAGAATAAATTGTTGCTGGGAACAGCGGGTGGCCCTGTGGAGGGAGGGGCCATGGCTTTGGCAACGCTCCCCCCAGGAGGGTCTTCGCTGCTAGAGAATCAACCTTGGCTTGCAGTGCAAAGCTGCTGA
>NW_015239936.1:0-623 GCF_001447785.1 Gekko japonicus | reverse complement strand
CCTGAGGGGACCAGGAAAAGAAGAAGGGGACGGAGGCGGGGGAGGGAGCCGGCGAGGGCGAGGAGGAGAGCCAGGAGGGAGCCCGGCCCGGCTGCAGCGCTTCAGTCGCCGCTGAGAGGAGCGCTTTGGGAGACGTCCCGGCCGAGACAGGAGTTGGGCTGAGGGGGAGAGAAGCAAGGCGGGGCATTCTCCCCCCGGGGCTGCCCCCACACATTCACGGGCCAAGGGCTCCTCTCCCTCCCCACTGCGGTGACTCACAGCTTCAGGTTCGCGTAGGCTCCTCCCGCGGCCGCCGCCATCGCCTCCTCCTGCAAGCGCCACCCGGCTCCGGCTTCTCGCCCAGCTCTTCTCGCCGGACGTGCGAAGGCCGACGGGACGGGACCCCTCGCGGGACAAACCTAATCGGAAAGCATTTCGGCCGCCCGGAGAAGGAAGGGGGGGGGGTTGCGGAACAGCTAGGAGCGAGCCGCGATTGGCCGAGCCTACCCCTCCAGGCGCACCAACCTCCGCTCCAATCGGAAGGGCGGAAGGGGGCGGGGCTCAGTCTTCTGACTCTCGCCTGTAGCGCCGGGCAAGCGTCAAAGAGGGATTGGTCACTCGTGTTCAATGTAGGGCCCGCCCCC
>NW_015239935.1:0-624 GCF_001447785.1 Gekko japonicus | reverse complement strand
TGCTGATATGGGCAATCCAAAAACAACCTGCATCTCACGGGTCTATACTTTCCTGGAACATAAGACAAAATAAGGAAGAGGTCTTTTAAAATAGTAAAATAAACATGAAGGGAGGCTTTCAGGGTCTGTTTCCCAGGATAAGTATTTCTCAGAAGAGGACCTGGTTTTGCTGTCCAGCTTCTGGTGCAAAGAAGGAACTAAAGAAAGTCAGGGTATGTTCCCAAGCTTTGTCACCAGAGGGCGTACCAGGGTCACAGCTTCCAGGCTTCTGTAGAAAGGAAACAAGAGAAAAATGCGAGAGGGATATGAGACATTTGTCTGTTCTGCCGGACAAGAATCTACTTATATAAATGGTGCATTTATCAATAATATTTGTGCTTAATTCCAGAGGATAGCCTCATTGCAGCAAAAAGAGACGGAAGTCTGGTGGCACTTTAAAGGCCACAGTAGGCTTTTGTGGACTAAGCCACACTTTTTTTTGGGTGGGAAACGCTGCATTCGTTTTAACACTCTCTTTTGGAAATGGGTCAGGAGGCAAAAAAAGAGACTGAAAGGCTTCAGGAGGGATACCTTGATGTGGCCTTTTGTGAACATTTAACACACCCTACACTGACGCACAAATAT
>NW_015239934.1:0-624 GCF_001447785.1 Gekko japonicus | reverse complement strand
AGGAAATAGCAGGAAAACCACATGTATAGTGTCACTTACAAAAGATGCACACACTCCAGTACAGGTAGATATGCTGTACACCTAATCAGAAAGCCACAACTAATCATTGCTTATTAATACATATAAGGTCATGGAACTCACAGGTGTGCACCTATTACATATGACAACATCCATGCAGATTCCATACCATTTTGTAGAGTGAAGAACTTTCTGATAAGAAAATATTTAGCATATGAAGCTGCACTCAGAGAGAAGGACTTGTTCTGGGCTGCCAAATCATTTGATATGTGTGTGTGGTGAGGGGGGGAGAGGAGGAAACCCCTAACAGTGCACACTTCTGTAATCACAGCACTTCTGTCTCATTTCTAAGGGCAACTTCCCTCTTCATTACCTGCCTCTTTCACCAAAGCTCCCATTATTCAAGGAACACAGAAAAGGGTTAGATCCAAAAGAATAAAGGGGCACGTGGCTTCACATTCTCCTCAAAACCTCTCTTTTCAACACTGTATTTCCCTTAGAATAACAGAATCACAGAGTTGAATTACCTCATGACCACCTTACCCCATTAATACTTATCCCACCCCGTAGACAAGTTTAAGTCTGTGGTCACACACACTAAATAAT
>NW_015239933.1:0-624 GCF_001447785.1 Gekko japonicus | reverse complement strand
CGAAGCCATCGCTGGGTTCTAGGCCGCTGTCTGGCGTCGGCTGACCCTTCTGAAGAAGCCAGAGGCACCTTTAGGTCCTCTTTCACGCCTTCCATTCCCTTTGGGTTCCCCCACCGCAAGTGTGGGGACTCAACAGTCTTCAGGAACTCTTGCCACTGTGTTTCCCATTGGTGCGCCAAACCTTCCTCTGGTTCCTCTTTAACCACACAGCTTGGAAAGTCCCTCCGGCTAACATGAGGGGGACACGTTTCCTCCGAGTCTGCCCCAGGTTTCAGGTCTGCTGGGTCTTGTTCTTCCATTTTTGTCATTGGCTCTAGCCCCAACTGGAACGGGAGTCCTGTTTGGCGGCCATTTTGTCTCTGGCCCCCACATTGTTTGAAGTCCATTGGTTCCCAGATCTTTTATTGTGGCAATTGTTTGGGGGGAAACTCACATTTCAGCTTCCCTTCTGCTCCAAAGGCTGTGCAGGAAATCCTTCCTTCAAGGCTGGTTTGACCAACAATACCCGATCCTTGCACCACACAGATTTTTCTTTAGGTCAAAAGGGGAGTGAGGGCTGGAGGCAGTGCTTGAGGCAAGCAAAAGATGTATGCTCCCTGTGAGAAGCAAGACAAAAGTGAAAAA
>NW_015239932.1:0-624 GCF_001447785.1 Gekko japonicus | reverse complement strand
GTGAGAGCTCTGTCCTGTGGGAGGAAGGCTTTTTGTTGAATAGCGTCTATCTGGGTGCCAATAAACTGAAGGATTTGACAAGGTGTCAGAGATTAGTGTTCCATGTTCACACACAAGCCGATGCAGGTGGAGAGTGGTAGCAATGTCCTGCTCCAACTGCTGAGCAGATGGAGCCGCCACCATCAGCCAGTTGTCGATATAAGGGTGAATGTGCACACGGCACACTCTCAAAGTGGCAGCTACTATGGTCATACATTTTGTGAAAACACGGGGAGTCGTGGAGAGACTGTAGGGAAGCACTTGATATTGATAACGGTGAGGACCAATGGCAAACCGTGGGAAGCAACAACGTTGTGGTCGAATGGTGATGAGAAAATATGTCTTGTTGATCTGTGTCAATCCTGGAGTTATTTCTTGTCTCGATGATAGGAGCTCCTTTTTGAAATGATCAAAAGTATTCTCTTGACCTGGTTTCACTTGTGTCATTTGTTGTTGAATCCCTTCTTCTATTTGGGTCACTTTATGATGCATCTGATCCTATGATGGTTGCATCTGAGAGGAGAGTTTATCTTTTACTGAGTTCAATTGTCTTCTCCTCCAAGATGTACTCCCAATGTCATGGTG
>NW_015239931.1:0-624 GCF_001447785.1 Gekko japonicus | reverse complement strand
CCCCCCCCCCTGCACTTTTCTCAGCTCCGCCCCACTCAAAAAACGATGTTAGCTCCGGCTATTAGGCTGCTAGCATCAATGACAGGGAAGGGTAGCAATTCAAACAGGGCAGCAGGAAGTTTTGTTTACACCTCCCCTCTGCATATGTAGTCATTAAATCGTGTTATCAAAATGCATATCAGGAAGATGATGGGTGTCTGCTGAAAGCCTGTATTACAGGGGCTTGGCTCTCCGTAGCACTATCGGAGTGGATGACAGGTCACCCAGCATCAAGGGAGGATAAAGCATTGGAAACTTGTTCCAAAGTGCAGCAATTTAATTTGCCAGAAGACTAAATAACATGCATTCAGTCTGTCTCACAGAGCTGAGCAGAAGGCATTTTAGCAAAGGTGGCATTTTGAGAACACAATAAATCTTGGTTTAAGTGGTGCACAGTGCAACAAACTGTGGTTGTTCAAGTAACAACTCTCAGCTTGAGTGCAAATCCCAGTCTGTGTTTCTCTTCTACCTCCTGTCAAGTTTTAGGGCAGGTTGTGAAATTCAGAAGGGTGGCGGCAGGGGGGGCTGATGAGGGGAAGGATTTCAGCAGGGTATAAATGCCATAGGATCCACCTTCCAAAGCAG
>NW_015239930.1:0-624 GCF_001447785.1 Gekko japonicus | reverse complement strand
CCTGCAGGAAATGACCCCTGGATATAGCAGCTTTCATCTAAAGAATGGAAGCTTCTTTTCCGAGTATGAAGAATTCTGGTTTGAAAAGGAGGAACAGAAGTGGTGCCCTCCGAAAATGACTGCGCTCCAAATTCCATCCACCCGATTTGCTCTGATTCTGGCCTCTCAGTTCACGTCTACCATTACGGTGGGATAAAAAGCTCCTTTTGGCTACTAAGGTTGTGAGCGTGGCTCTGAAGGAAGAGGCAACTGAAGGAAATTCATAATCCTTTCAAACAGAGTCAATCACCATATAAAACCCTTAGGGAAAATCATACATGGTTTTGGAGTTGGGTGTCATCAATACCCCGAGGACTTTCAGCTCTGTATCTCCTTATCCCTGTCACCTGGAGATGGAGTAGAGGTCCTGAGCTACTACGTGACTGCTGGGAACTCGGAATGTCCAATTAGTGTCTGAAGAAGCGAGCAGTGACTCACAAAAGCTCATACCCTGCCCCAATTTTGTCAGTCTCTAAAGTGCTACTGGATATGGATACCCATCTTGATCTATCTCCAATTAGTACAGAATGCTGCCACTCTGTTACTAACAGGAACCGGGTGGAGTCTGCATATTGCATCCATTCT
>NW_015239929.1:0-624 GCF_001447785.1 Gekko japonicus | reverse complement strand
TGAGGTCCCTGTCCTCCTCAGGCTCCAACTCCAGGAGCTCCCTGACTTGGAGCTGGCAACCCCAACTCCCTCTAACAATCCTAGGTGGGGAAAAGTTGGCTGTGTCATTTTGTCACTCTTGAGGAAAACCATAGATTTTCTAACGATGCCTGGAGACACCCTATGTCACTTCTGGCTTTCCCCAGGAAGTGACATAGCAACATTGCAGATATGGCCTTAAAAACAATTCTCCTCCTGCCACTGGGAGCAAGAGGCCCAGCAGCCCTATAAGTAGGGTTGCTAGTCCCCAGGTCCTAGTGAGGGTTCCCCTGCTTTTCAGGGCTTCTGCTCACCGCTGGCCAACTGGCCGGTGGGGGAAACTCCACCCTCAAACAGCCACATCTGGGCGTGACATCCCTGATGTGATTATGTCACCTGGAAGCGACGTCATCATGTCGGGGTCGTCGCAAGTGACTCTCTGATTTGAGGGCAAAACTCTATGGTGAATTTGACCTAAACCCATAGAGTTTCGCCCTTAAACCAAAGTGTCACTGTGTGATGTCACCAACATGATGACATCACTTCCGGGTGATGTCATCATGTCAGTGACATCCCGGAACATTCCCAAATCCCCCTGCCAGCACG
>NW_015239928.1:0-624 GCF_001447785.1 Gekko japonicus | reverse complement strand
GGGGGGGTGGCAGGAGAGATTTGGCGTGGGCTGTTTGGTTTTTGGGTTTTTAAATGGAAAATGTTTTAAACTATTACCGCAAACGGCCTTGAACGACAAGGAAACGTGGGGTATACGTGTTTTAATAAATGGGCGAGTAAATAAGTAGATTAGCAGACTGGCAGATAAGAAGGGATTCAAATGCAACGGGCGCTATCCAAGCACAGCAATCAAAAGCCACACGGAAACGTTAAAGCAGCCCATAATCTCATTTCTCCCTGAAATGCCATCTCTTTGTAGCATCGTGGGAAAGAGAGTGCTTTGAGCGGATTCCAGTTCAAATCTCTCCTAGGGACGATGAAGGGCGCATGCCACTTCTGTTTTCTGAATCCCGCAGGAAAGGACCCAGTTCAGAAGAGTCGGGTGCGCGTGCCGCATCACGCCCAGCTCTGGGGAACACGGCTTGCCTCTCTCCCCGTTTCTTCTCTTTTAACACTGTCGAAAGTGGCAGTCTGTGTCTGAGGGGGCCCTCTCAGTGGAATCCCTTACTAGAACGTCTTCTTCCAACGTTCACTCTTTTAAAAAGCACATAAGCCGTCGAGCCTTCTTAGTCTGCTTTTTCCTCTTTCAAAAGAGGCTGTTCTC
>NW_015239927.1:0-624 GCF_001447785.1 Gekko japonicus | reverse complement strand
GTGCACTTAGAGAGGAGGAGCCATAGCCTCCGTGTCTGTTCTCCCCTCTGGCCTGCTTTAAAGCAAGTACAAGAAAGCTTTTTCCTTGTCTGCTTGGAGCATCTGCAGTTCAATGTGACAAAACAGCTCAGGCAAACAGAACCAGGACCCTCCCACAAAGCAAATGAGATGGGGCAGTAATTAGAAAAAGTAGGAAACTGCCAGTAGAGATGACCCACATCCTAACCAACCCTGCCGCAATCATACAAGCTGAAGCCGAGTCATTTTCCCTTTCTTGCCTTCAGTTCTCTGAGAAACTGAGACTGGACAGTGAAAAGCTAGAATAACCGTCAGACTGGAAAACTTCTACTGGTTCCTAAATGTCAGAAATAATTTTGTTCACACATTTACAAATTAGTATTGATTAGTAAATTTTTGACTTCATTTTCCTACCATTTACCTTCATCAACACAATCTGGTTTGTTTACACATGAAGCTGCCTTACACTAAATGCCTAACTACATGATATGCTGGAGTTCTGCCTGTGGGGCACCCTACATTTATTTAAATTCACTTAAATTTAAGGCGGATGGGGCCTCGATTTGAACCATGACCATTGTCTGCCCTGTGGCAGAGCTGTCAATG
>NW_015239926.1:0-624 GCF_001447785.1 Gekko japonicus | reverse complement strand
CAATCTCCTCTTCTTATTATTATTATTTTGTTTGATCAAGTTCAGTGCAAAGGAGACAGCCAGTGCACATCCCTCCCCAAATGAAACCAGCCCTCCAATGTGGACTCGGTTCCTCCTCAATGTCAAGGCACATGACCCGTATGGCTAAACACACGGAGGGAAAGGGCTGTTTTCACAGACAAACCATGCAGACATAGACTGATTAAACCCTCTCCGTCCGCCGTGACTCACATCTGAAGTGAAACCTTGAGCAGCTGATATTTATCTTCCAGCGATGCCCGGAACAGTCAGTCAGGGGTCTGTGCATCTTGTCTATTTTGACCTTCAGATCTCCAAAATGAGGAGCACACTTAGGCGGGCCCCACAAGGGGATGGGCTTGGATGATTTCCTGTCGCGGCTGCAACTGCTGTTCAGCACCAAGGCAACATGGCTTCCACCTGGCAGGTTTCCCCACATCATCTCTGTCCTCGTTTCCTGCTATGGCTGTGCCACCCGGAAGCCTCTTCATTAAAAAAAAATATTCAACTGACATAATGTCATATAATGCTATAACAATATGAAATTTGTTTGTGGTTCTTGGAAGGCCACTGTGCATTCACAGGGTGTCTGTTGTGGTGAGGGGA
>NW_015239925.1:0-624 GCF_001447785.1 Gekko japonicus | reverse complement strand
TGGGCACCTTTTTGTTCCCCTTTTGGTAACTACAATTAACTACACACATCTGGTGTTACAGTAAATGGATTTAGAGGCCAAAAGATGCAAGCTCCATGTAAGCACTGCTCAATTTAGAAATAAAGTATGAGTGATGTTAGCCTTCCAAGAACTCTGCAACCTAATAAATAGTATTGTCAGTGATGACAATTGTTTACTGATGGCTGAGAGAAATTTATGGAAGGGGCAGCTGCTACGCTGTTGCATCAAAAAATAAACAGAAGCCTCACTGCATCTTAAAGACAAACACATTTTTACCTTAGCATTTTGTTTTCATGAATTAAGAGCCTGCTTCATTTTTATTTTCAGCATACACTTTCATGTATTTAAGTCTGCTTCATCAAATGCAAGGATCCCTCACCCTTACAGAGCTAGGGCACTCAACTATCTGTCAAAGTGAAATTAAAGCCTATTAAGACCAGAATTTTATGTAATTGGCAATTACTCCAGGATTACAGGTTTATGGATGAGGATGGGCTGTGGTTCAGTTGTATAACGTCTTGCTTTGCCTGCACAGGGTCCCAGATTCAGTTGGGGGCATCTTTAGTTTAAAATATTAAAAGACCTCTGCCTGAGACCCTAGAA
>NW_015239924.1:0-624 GCF_001447785.1 Gekko japonicus | reverse complement strand
AAAAAAAGTACATAACCCTTACATAGCACTCTAACATGTCAGGTCATTCTAACATTTCATGCAGGATATATTATAGTTATAATTATATATCTTTATAGTTACTCTATTATATTCACACAAATGCTGAACTTAATAGCTTTGTGGTCACTGTTCCCTGTCAGTACAATGTGATAATATCCCAAAAACATTTTCATAGAACCAGAGTACAAAGAACTTGAAAACCCAACTCGTCAGTGAAAATGACCCTATAAGAAGCTACATATGGTTTTTCTTTTGAGTTTCGTATATGGTCATTTTCACAGATGTGCTGGGTTTCCCTGTCAGTGCAACAACATTTACTTCTTGCATGAGGTCTTGAGCCCGATCAGAACAAAGTCCAGAGTTGCTATACTTCTAGCTGGGTCTGTGATCAACTGCTCCAGTGCACAGTCATTTCCAATTTCTAGAAAGACTGTTTCTATGCAGGGTTGACAATTCTGTTGTGGAGCCTGGCATTCGTCGGGAATTTACTGCCCTATTGTCATTCTCAGGTTTCAGCCCTTTCCCACTGATATTGTCTAAAGAACTTACCACACCATCCATTTGAGATGAGTTGCTCTGAACTTGGGGCTCTCCAGCTTCTGT
>NW_015239923.1:0-624 GCF_001447785.1 Gekko japonicus | reverse complement strand
GGCGGTATATAAATCTAATTAAATAAACAAATAAATAGATAAGTGAGTTTTATGCAAATGTTACTCTTCCAAAGCAATGCACTCAGGCTGGTTCTCCACAAAAGCCATCTAAGCAGCTTCTACAGGTAGTTCAATGAAGGTAGCCATCAACGCTCCAGTGGGGGGAGGGAATCAGTGGCCATGGCTTATGCCCATTGCTGGTACCCAGATTTGCCCTATCTGTGGTGTTACTAATGGCTTACAGAGATTCAGCTTGTTCCTGTCCAATAGTGGCATGGGAAGACATATCAAATGTAGCTTGCTTTGGGTGTTGACATACCATGAATGACATGTGGCTTTCTGTACATATGTGTAACAATAGATACCTCTACAATTTACTGGGGTGGGTCCATCCATCTTTTCCTCTAAGAAAAAAAAAGAGAGAGGAAAGAAGGGTTCCCTTTGATCACTCAGAAAGGTTATTATGGGTGTCATGAGACCCATAAGGACAAAAGCCATGTGAGACAGGGGCTGTAGTAAATAGTGGAGTTGAGCAGAATTGAGTAGCAAAGCTGGCTGGATCCACCCCACTAGTATCTTTAGAAGTATAAAAAGAGAGTTGAGATCTCTTGATCCTGGTCTGAT